>NW_010323503.1:0-11434 GCF_000700745.2 Antrostomus carolinensis | reverse complement strand
ACTCTATCCTAGCAAAACCAGGACACCCACCCATCAAGAAATGAGGGAGGAGACAACAGGCCACAAAAGGCCACAGTTGACCAGTCACAGTTGTCAATGTCCCTCTTGCCTGCTGGTTCTGCTTCAGGAGCATGGGCTGCAAAGCTTGTGCCATCCCAGTATCAGCCCCACCTCTGTGATTTTTCTGTGGTTGTAAGAGAAGTTTGCAAAGCACAGCTCATGGCTGGGTTATGGGACTGTGCCTGTGTATGGGGCTTACAGAGGAACCTTGTTTTGCTGCAAGAGATGGAAGTATTGAATTTCATTTTAATCATGTTGGGCAGCCCTCAGCTAGATTCCCCTCCACTGGAGATCCCCCGTGAACAGAGCCCCTGAGGCCCCAGTGTGGGTCTAGAAATAATGAATCCACCCAGCACCAGGCTACCCGGCAGTGTGTCACCCAAGCATTGCATCGCCAATGTCAAGAACTTTTTCTCTCAATGGAGTTCAAGGGAAGACTCTGTTATTAGCTTGTCTGGTTTTTTGCTTTCCTGGCTTACAGTAGGCTCTGCTCAGAACAATTTTCGTAGAGGCTGTAGTTGTTTGTTAACAGCATTTGAATTCTTAGCAGTGTATTAAACAGTTACTGCAATGATTGTTATCTCTCTTCCTTCAAAGTCTCTTTCCAAGGTAGAGAATACATTTACTTGAAAACAAAATGCTAGGGAAGTCACTGATACTTATTTTGGAAAATCTCATGAAGTATCTTCTCACTGTTTCCATTTTGCTCTTGGAAACTGCCTACTGTGTTAATCTATTATATAAATAATATACTATGCCTCTCAAGTCAAATGCAAAAAGAAAGTACGTATAAAAGAAATGCAGTTTTAGTAATGCTCAGTATAGTTAAAGCAGGCCCTTTTCCCTAGGTAAGAGAGAAAAAAATAAAAAAATAGGTTGCCTGTGCCCAAAGCAGTGCAGATGGAATCCCAGTAGGCAGCATACTAGTGTAAATGAAAGGAGTGTTATTTATTTCAGGCAATGTATGTTTCATATTTCTGTTGTTTCTTTGCTTTCCCATATAGCATGCTAATGTTAAATTACTAAGTCTTCAGGGATTTTTCAATTTCCAATGTGCTTTGTCATAAAGACCTTCTCTATTTTTCTTGTATTAAAAATGTTTGCTGTGTGACAAGACTGGTTTAAAACCAATGCACAATGCTTTTGTTTTTCCTGTATGCTTCAACATAGTTGAAATATTACATATTATGTCAAATAAAATACCTCAGGTAGCAAACCATCCTATCTTGTTACATTCTTTAAAGTAATTTATGTAAGCTGTGCTGTAACAACTTTCTGGAGCTCAAAATATAAATCTAGGTTGTCATGGATACACGCGTGAGAAGGCTTTCTTTATAAATATGTTATGAGTCTGACAATTTATTTTGAGTATGTAAAAGTAGATTTTTCCAAAAAAAGATGCAGTATACAACCAGGATCATTACTGCTTACTCTGATTGCACTTAAATACAATTTCTTTTTCTTCCTGTTCATGATCTCAAAATATTTTTTAAAATTGAGGTTTATGTGGATGTCAAAATGGCTGCTGAGAGCCCTGGGCTTTTCCCTCACCTGTCTAATGCCCCTTTGTACCAAGTATGCCTGAAGTGGAATTTGTATATTGCTTACCACCAGTTGGAAAGTTAGCCTTTTTTAACTAGCACAGGGTCCAGCAGTGCTTTCAGGTATGAAGATATTTCAACTGGCATTTTTCTCTCCCAGTAGTTAAACTGGATACAGTAATTATAACACATAGCTGGATAAGTTAAATAATTCATGGCACTTTCAAGTCAGCAGATACCTTCTGGTACCATATGTTGTAGTTTGCTCCCCCTTCTCCACTACATCAGTAGTGCAAGAGGCAGTGCCCTAATATGTCATTTTCTGTTACTGGTGATTATAAAACAGAAAGTTAGAAGCCTGTGATAAAAGCTGAGAAGCCTGTGATAAAATAAATCAGGAAAATAGATTGCTAAGAATAAATAACAGTAATAAATGTATACTAAACAAATTATACTTTTAACACTTTTGATGTGTAGATTTTTATAGAACAACAAACAGAGCAGTTTAGATGCTCTGAACATGCTAGTTTAGAGCTCTCAAACTGGGTGTGTCTTGATATCAGTTAAAACAAAATAAAACAGCGCAAACCCTCAAAGATGATAAATAGAAGCTTTCTACAGAATAATCACAAAATATTAACAATTATTTAGAAAGTCACATTTCTTCCAAGAGTACATAAATATTAATCTCCTGCTCATTGCATGAACTGTGGTGGAAAACCAGATTGTATTTAGAATTTGTGCAGTTCTTTTCACAGAAACATCATGTTAACCAAAAATTTATGAAGAATTACACATGTGAAAATACAGTCCCAAGAGCTGGCCTGTTTGAAGTTTGTATGAAACATCAAATAATTTTGAGAAACGATATCAAAGATGTTGATGCAAATACTTGTACAGATGTTCATTGTTATTTTCCACAAGGCTTTTCTCCCAAGAATTTCTGACTTGCTTGTGTTTGTCCTGCTTCAATAGTCAGTTTTCAGTTTGTTCTCCTCTGAATTAGCTTAACAGCTGTAGTAAAATGATACATAAATCATATCCATGGATGCTCTGTTCCATTAAGAATGAGAAAGACTTTTTTATGAGTTTGAAAAATAATTCATGATTTGTGTCCTAAATATGAGAGATACTTTATACATAACACAATAGAGGCATAAATTCTAGTGCCAACAAACCAGGAAGAATCTGTTTGCCTTCTGGGACTGAGGCATAATCACAGAGCCAAAATTTCTGATCTAGCATATTAAGAAAGTGCTAGAAACATGAAAGAGAGGTTGAAATTGCACAGTCCTGGAGAAAATCTGTCCTTTGTTAAGGCTGCCAGCATCATAATCGTTGGATGAAATAGAACATGGGATTACTACATTAGGAAATTGCTGTCTCTCAAATTTATTTTCAGTTTCTAGTGGTAGAGAAAGGACCAAAAATACAATATACTTGTACTGTCTTTGCTTGTGATTTGAAAATCTTACTAATATGGATTCATAAGTAGGAGTGGAATTAGTCAAATTGGACAAATCATAGGACACAAATAACAATAACTAATGTGCTATGCCTGTTGGATGCTACAGGACAGTCTACAATGAGGAAAATAACTTGAGAAAGACTCGCTAGATATGCCAAAAAAGCTCCTCCAGAAGAGCCTTCCAGCAGCTCTATATTGCCAGTGGGATCTATCCATTTAGTGTTGGTATGAGTGGCTAGAGTTTTGTAGTAATAATACAGAGGAGCTGTAAGCGCAGTGCAGTGTTACAAAATGCATGGTTAAGGGCTATTGCAGAGACCAGTTGCATAACTGAGTGACACGTAAGAAAAAGTATCCTCTTTCCTTTTCTTTTGTTCTGTTTTCCTGCTCCTGTGGATTCTGCTGTTGCTACAACTGAATAGTTACGTGTATTGTCTTTGGAAATGTGGAAAATCATGGGCAGCTTGTCTGCTTAAATAAACAAGTAGTTAGTCATGAGTAGCACTACAGTTGTGCTCTACCAAAAATGACAGATTCTTCTCCAGTTCAGTTTTATAGTCCAGTTCCACTCTGCTGCCTGGTTTAAGAGTTTAGAACTGCATGAATAGGGGACTATTGTTGCTACTCACTTAGTACAGGGGTTCACAAAAAAATATTTTAAAATCTCCCCTAAAAGTAGTACAGTTTGGGCTGTACATTGGAATATGAGCAATGGCTTTTCAAATGGACTGATTTAATTAATCTATAAGCTGTGAAACAGATGTGATGCAAAGTAAAATTAACAAAGAGGATTTAGTTTCTGATTTCCTAATTTCTGTCATTTCTTTTGAGCAAGGAACTAAACTATGCTTTACATCTGAGCAGGGAAAGGGTTTAAATCCTATAACAGCAACAACAACAACAACAACAAAAGTTATTTTAAAAAGACAAGCAGAATTTTTTCTATATTCAGGACTTCAGAAATATACCATTTATATGCAATATCAGACTCCAGTAAAAAATTGCCTACAATGTAAGACACTATGAGAGAATGTCATATTTAATGATGGTATATGTGGTTGATAGGTTTCAGTCTTCTGTCAGAGCTAGAAGGATTTTTAGCAAGTCAGTGCAGACCATTTCTACGATTTTCACAGGCTTGAAGGCCTTGGTGCCTTCAAACAGCATCCCCAGGAAGTGGTTAGGCAAGTGCAAACTGAGTCTACAGCTTATTTGATATAATTGATGTTCTTTTTACTGTTGCCCTCATCTGGCACTTTTCATGTCACCCATCCGTTGTGTCTGGGTAGGAAACTAGATTGCTGTCTCTGGAGGGCACTGACTTCCTACAGCTTTGATCAGTGATGAGTCTAAAAGGCCCTAAACTTTGATTTTGTCCCCAGTGTGCCACTGAATGCAAATACTTAATAAATGCGACAGACACTCTGGAAAATACCTGTATTGCACCATCTAGAGTTTGTCACTGTCCAGATGTGCTTATAAATGTCCCAGTGAAAATGTAGGTCTAAAATTGCAGGTGTTTGTGTGCCCACGATATAACAAGAACATATGTGGACTTGGTATGTGACTTTAAAAATAAATCAAAATAAAACCTGTAAAGTGCTAAAAAGGGACGTGATTAAGGTGTCAGTTTGAAAGAGTATTTTAAAGTAGACCACAGGAGTCATTGTATGTATTTAAAAAGTGTGGTTTTGAATAATACTTTTTTTTGCACAATTTGGTCCAGATTTGCCATTCCCCTTTTGTTTAATTTCATGAAGATCGCAATCTTACACTTTTCCTTGTGTTATTTTTTTTAAAAGAAAAACACAAAGCAGCAGCTCTGTAAGTTGTGCCTGGTAGAAAAAATTGCAGCTCAAAATGTGTGAGGACTAAACACAACCCTTGTGCAAGCTTTATTTTCCAGTGAGTCTAAAACTTAAGTGAAGGATTTCCTAATAAAAGTTCAAGTATACAGTTATTTAATTCCTAGCAACTGTGTAGTAAGCATAATTTTAGCTCTTTACCAAGGGCTTTTTGCTGTTAGTTACTAGCACTACACCTATTTGTGTTGAATTGCTTTGACAATCTTGCTGCAGCTGCTTCTGTGGTGCTGCCTGCTGTGTCTATCTGTTCCAAGCCATCAGTCATTGGGGTGTTTCCTCGCAAATGTGAAGGTGCTTCAGTATGGTCTTTTCTCTTCAGTTTCAGTGACTGAACCATTCAGTGGCAGACAGCCTTCACCATAAGCACCCAGTGGCCAGATTAGTTTTGCAAACTGCTATGAGTACTGGTACCAAGCTAACTGAGCAGCTGGGGAAAGTATAAATGGCAGCACGGGATTAGCTATCCGCACTGATGCATACTGATGATGATAAAAGTTTAGCAAAAGGGAATGGTCAGGAAAGCAGATGTGTCAGTAATGAAACACCAAATGTGCTAATCCCTGCAAGTCTGATCCAAGTGGTTGCAGGAGGCTTGATCATCAGAGATGATGTCTGGTCTAGGGTAAGGCTTTTACCTTTGGAAGGAGGTCAAAGCCAGTGTGGGGGATGCATGCAGATACACAGTAAACATGGAAAATATGGTTTGATTATCTTGATTCTTTATAACCCCATAGCAGAAGATGGTAGAGATTTTCGTAATTACTTGTAACTTGCAAAGGATACTAAACTACTTTTCAGTTCCGGAGGTCTATGAGCTGTGGTGAAAAAGATGCTCTTGTTGCATACTGTCTCTGTCTGCGACAGATGAAGCTAAGTGCCTTACTGCAAGAAAGTTAATGTGTAGGGTCTTCATTGACATGCTTAACAGTCAGGCTAAATTGCTCTCTTTCATGAAGTTTTGTAATTTTTCTGCATTTTATTTACCAAGATAATCAAGACTAGAAGATGTTTCCCATTTATCTATAGAATAATACACTAGCGTAACTCAGTAAAGTTGATACCTGAGCTGGAAATGAGAAAATGAGGTTCCAGGTCAAAACTGAGATAGCATTAATACGAAGTTAAACAGTGCAGATGAGAACATGATGACTAAGATGGAGAAACTTTTAGTATAAATAGAAATCTGAACGTTTATACAGCCTAGTTTCTCTTGTATCCTGCAGAGGTTACAATACTAACAGCTTGCCTACACTTGAAAGTCAATTTAAATTAAGATAGATAGCAATTTAAAATGCAGTATTTGTTTCTAAGTAACAATCAACCATGGACATTTCTAGTCCCAAGATCAAAGTATTACATGCCCATGTGTTTTAATGCCTTTCAAAGATAAACTCCAAAAGGCTGAAAACCGTGATTAAAGAGGAATATGTGGTGAAACGCATCATTCAAGAATACAGCTTCAATAGTTAAGAGTAGGCAGAATCACAAGTAACCGGAGAGCAAATGAAGGTAGAATGGTGCAAATTGTCAGGACTTTCTTCCAGTAGCTGCAGAAGTAAAACCAGAAATAATGCTAAAGGCTGCTTGTGACATATCTGCTCAAATTTCCATTTTCTGTGTGTATAGTCTGACTTTGAGCCTGCACCTCCACTTCCTTATTTTGGAACTGGAAACAATCTAGCAGGTTTTCTAGGAAAACACCTCTGACAAAGGAGCACTGGGTGTGCCTGCACTGCCCAGATCACCTGCTGTCTCCCAAGTCCTCTTCCTCTGGTTCTTTGCAGGGGCTGTGCACTGTGGTAGCCCCGAAATCTCTTGTGGTAGCCCAGCTAGGTGCTTTTCCAAGCAAAAGCTAGGTGCAGATCAATTAAAGCTGACCTCAAGATGGTAGTGAGCAGGCATATAAAATAATTTAATAATATTTGATATTCATCATACACCTATAAAACTTAAGATAACAGAAAGTATACCCTTTATTCTGGCTTTTCAATCAGTTGCCAAAAGCCATAATTTATAGCTACATGTAACACTATTTGTGTATGTGTTTGAAACTATCTACAAAATTGCCTGCATCTAGGACAATTTATTTAATTAACATTTAATAAGTACATAGACATTACATTAATGTGTGTGTTTGTGTCTGGGGGAGAGGGATAAACAGATATAAGCATGGGGCAGAAGACCTGTGAAATACCTTAGCAAAGATAACAGCAGAAAAAGCTACCTCAGGCATGCTGTGAATAGAAAAGGTGTGAGAGCAGTGGAGAAATTTTATAAATTAATTATCAGTTGAGTTAAGCTTCAGGAAAATCTGGGTCCATTAAGATGTTATGGCGGCCATAAAATTAAATGTAGTTTATCCAAACTTTATAACGTATCTTTCTATTCTCTTATTTTTGCAAGAAATCACACAAAATTAAGGTAAATAAATTGAAGTATAAGTGTGTTGAAAAAAATGTTGTTGGTGTTATAAATGTAGGCTTCTGTTCATGGATGTACTCTTCAGTATTATTTAGCTTACAGACCTGTGAAGTGACTGGGTAGTAAGATGACTGTTACTTCTTGACTGTACCTCTGAAATGCTTTGTTAGCTCTGACTTTTAAATAACAGCTTCTGAATTATGTCTTCTTTTTCTGTTGCCCTCCCGTCATCTCCTCCACAAACCTAGGAGATGTCCGAAGTATGTTATGAAGAGCTATCATCTCTGCTTCAGCCTGTCCCTGTAGTACTCCCATGATGAGCACTGCCAGTCAAGGGGCACAAGGGTAGCTCTGTTTTCTCTGATATTTGCTACCCCACTGGACAGTGCAAGCCCTAGGAGAAGCAGGAAAGGTACTCCAAGAGCAAGGAAGCCTTAGCAAAGTGGCTCTATAGCTGCACTGTGAAGAAGAGTTCTTCTCACATCTGTTAATGTACATTAGAAAAAGAGGTGTGATATTCAGTGAAAAGTCTCCTGCTTCCACCTGATGTTTGTTGCCAGTTGGAGCAGCCGCACAAAAGATGTTGCTTTCTACCATGCTGACCGATTATCTTTCTGGTTTCCTTCTCCTGCCTTCTCTGCTTTTCATTCATACAGCATCTCTTATTTCATAAAGGAATTGTTAACTGTGAAGGATAGGAGAGCAGTAGCTGAGTTTGTAGTCCATAATAGCTTTTTGTTAAATATTTGCTCTCATGTTGAAAATGTTGGACATATTGCTGGTGTACTGAGACTAGTCTGGATGCTAATGGGCTTCTCAGCAATTTTTCATTCTGTAGCATTCCCAGAGGAGTTAAGGTTTGCTGTATCAGAGCTTTCTAAGTGTAGGGTTATTATCACATTAGATGGCAGGAATCTACAAAGAGTTGCTCTTAAAAATGCTTTCCATGAACAACAAGTTTAAGAATAATAGAAATCTCTCTCTACCACAGGAAGCAATGGAATTTGTCTTCTATTTGCTATGCCTTCCTGTGGTACCAAAGGTGCTCCTTGGCAAGAGACAAAGAACTTGTGAATACTGATGGTGCAGTGAGCATGCTTCAGGGATGAAATGTTTTAATATGAAAGTGGCAGCTCTGTCTTTTAGCTCTAGCAAAGCAGGGACTTAAATCCTAGTGGGATTGCTACATCTTTGCATCTCCTAATGGGCCTCAGATTGTAGAAGAGCTGAGCTGAGTACTTGGTTTTTCCAACAGGATAGAATAAAAGATCCAAACTCTGACTTTTTCACTGAAGTGATGAAAAGCCCCACAAAACAAACAAAACCCAACAGCTTCCTAATCTTTCACTATATTTTTTAACCATCGTTGTCAGCATCTCTGAAAAAAAGCTTTTCAGAATTTGCTTCTTTACTTCCTAAACCTTCACTATTTCTGCTATCAAAAAACTGGTGGAGGCTTCTGCCAAGACAAAGAAATCTTGCTTCACTTTTCTCAAATTTACACTCAAGAACCTCAAAATCACTGTAGTATCACTTATAGTTAAGAGACATACATTAAAGTTAAAATGAATTAAAATTAAGGCCAAGCAGGGATTAAGTGATCTATCCAAAGGCACCCAAGGACTTTGTGGTGGAAGTGAAGCTCCCATGTCATGGTACTGTCTTGTCCATCAGAGTTTCCTTGCTGCCACTGACAGAAGTTAGTATTTTTGCACTCACTTTCTGCAAATAGAAATTACTAGGCATGCACAAGGGCATGGAAAACAGGCCTGTGAAAGAAAGTTGGTGTGTATTAAACACTGCAGCATGTAACAGCTCTTGTCCCTCAGGTACTGTTTGCAGAAGAAGGCAATGATAGAACTCATCTCAAAGACAGGAAGCTCTGTGGAAGCTAGAAGACACATTGGGCTCACTATTTTTAGTTTATTAAAGCTATCTGTCATGTTTCTTCATTGTCTTCAGCTGTCTAGCCTCCTCAGAGATTTGTTACACTACTCATTGAAAAGAAGGGCAGCATGCTGTGATTCTTCTGTCTTCTTTGGCCCTAGCACACAGGCTGAACATTTTGATTTATGGTGGATGCCTTGTACAAAGCAGATGTGAAAGGGTCAAGGTAATGATGAGTCAATAATGACAAGTAATCAGCATGGCTTGAGGGGTAGACAACAGGGAAAAGGCATGGTCTTGTGAGTGTTGGGACTCCTTGTTTCTGGTTTGTTTGAATCTTTTACTTTCTTTTTACTATGAGCCCCAAAAGCTTAATCGTTGGATATTATCACCTTTATAACAAAGCAAAACTATCATGCCACACACCTTTTAAGGTGCATGCTATTTAAAGTCAGGATTATTTTTTTATACCTATTTAATCATGCCTTAATGGAGCTTAATGGAGCCTTAGAGAAGCAGTTTCAGAAAATCATATTTACTTATTCATGTACCATTTCACTATCAACAGCAAAGTTTTCTTTATCTTTTTATAAAACAAATACATTCAGAGCTCAAGCAAGAAGGCATTTAAATATGTATAATTTAAACTAGCTACCCAGTCCTAACCAGAAATTAATCTGCACAAATTTTGTCACAAGGGAATGGTTCTTGGTGTTCTACCCATTCCACTCCACAGAAAACCCACTGTCTGGTGTCTGCACCTTTGAAGTTTTATAATTTTGCCATGTACAGTGGGTGGAACAGGTGCAAGAGCTCTTCTGGTGCATAGTCAGCCTTGCACTATGTTCTGGGACATTATATTCTGGGCAGAAGATGTTTCTGTTCAACACTGAGGTTGAATAAGAACATTCATACAGTTCTTGAGAGGGTACAGTGAGGAGCAGCTGACTGGTACGTATGCTTATGTTTGAAAGAAGCATAAAGGTATTTGGCTTCCACCTCAATGCACATGAGCTCCTTCTACATTGGCCCAATATACAGGCTTTGGAGAACATAGAACTATGGACAAGTCTTCATTTGGAGCAGAAGACTGGGGTGTAAACACCTTAAAATCCTTACCCTGTGCTACTGGGGTAACATAGGTGGTTTTAGGATCCTTTGTTACCTTGGAGGATCTAATGGTATTGACTGAGGTACTGAGTTTGCCTGTTGTCCCCAGAGTTGTCTGTCCTTAAACAAACTTTATAAAGCAAACCTGAAGTATTGTTTCATGTTTCACACAATGATAAGAATAAATTATAAATGGAGGAGAAAAATATGTGCACTATGGGGATTAAAAGGAAATACGAAAATGGCAGATCAGTGAAATCTAGCCTGGTAATCTGAATGTGTATTTTCTAACCCGAGTTATGAGATTTAAACTTTACTAAGAAGCGGCTGTTTTCCTCCATGATCTGAGTAAAAAACTGGTCATTAGTGGCAAAGTGAAAAATTCCTGTTGCTTTATAGGATGTTTGCTTTCTAACTCTTCAGTCATGTGATCTTCATCCCCTCCCCCCAAAAAAACCAAACCAAACCAAACCAAAAAAACCAAACTAGAGGGAAGAAGATATTTCTCCTTTAGCTGGAGAGCTAGCATTAAGAATAACTTCAACAGCTGGGAAAACCAGTTACTGCCCCAAGTGGAAACATCCTTTGCTATACTTGAATTGCCCAGCACTATTTCTTCATGTGTTTACATGTCTTTCAAAGAATAGTTCTGCACATAGACTTAATAATAAAACGAGATGAATTTTCATCTTGGTTTGTTCTTTTTTCTTTCTTTCTTTTCCGCCCCCCCCCCAGAGTGTGCATGTTAACACTCTTACAGCACAGCTGCTGACCGCTGCCGCTTGCTGCTAGCGCACCAATACTGTGCCGGATCAATGAAACTATGCTTTCTAGGTCCATTATATCAGTAAATCAAGAGTCAATTATTTTTTCCCCCTCTCAATCTTTGCTGCCTGAGCGTTGGCCCCTCCCCTCATGCCGGTTTCCCTCTCCTCGCAATGCTTTGGGAAAGAAAGTGCAAGTGGCCCTCTGCTTGCTTTCTCGAAATTGATCCCCTTTCCGCCCTGCTTCTCGCCCAGGAAAGCGGAGGAGCGAGGCGGATGGCTCAGCTTGCCGGGGAGAGGCTGACCTGCCTGCGCTCC
>NW_010323502.1:1051-1310 GCF_000700745.2 Antrostomus carolinensis | reverse complement strand
CCTAGAGCCCCCACGCACTGCCCCCTCTGCCCTCCTGCCCCCCACTCAGCCCGACGCACCCTCTTCCCTGTCCTAGAGCCTCCACCCTGCCCCACGCATCACCTCGCTGCCCCATCCCTTCTCTCCCCACACACCAGGACCCCCACCTTGCCCCACACATCTACTATGCCCCCATCCCTGCTGCTGCTTCTCCTCACTCTGCCCCAGCACAGGGGACAGAGGAGCCAGCCCTGGGCTGCGGCACTCCCCAGGGGTCACG
>NW_010323502.1:624-1029 GCF_000700745.2 Antrostomus carolinensis | reverse complement strand
ACTCCCCAGGGGTCACGCCGATTTGGGGGGCTGCCAAGCCCAGTGGGGCGAGGCTGCGGGGAAGCCTGTGTGGGGGGGTTGCATGCACACCTCTCCCTGCTGCCAAAAACCCCCCCCCCATCGCTCCCGTGCATCCCTTCCCGTGTGCGGTCGGCAAGGCTGGTGTGTGCTCGTGACCCCAAAGATCGGGAGCCCTTTCGCTGCCAGAGCTCTTATTTTTACTGCACTTGGTTGGAGATTTATGAATTGAGTCATGTTGTATTCATTTCACGCTCTTAAAATAAAGACTCTGCATATAGCAGGCTGATCTGATTTGTGACACTGAACGCTCCCCTTCAATACTGACATTTTGACAATATAAGAAGCGGGGGGGGGGAACCACAATATCTCTGATCTGACTTTCAA
>NW_010323502.1:0-567 GCF_000700745.2 Antrostomus carolinensis | reverse complement strand
GGCTAGACTGGGTGGAGGGAGGGAGGGGGTGCTTTAAAGGGGAAAACTGTTCTTTATGTTTGTCTTCTTAGTCAGGTCTGAACCTTTGCGAGGAGCTGGGGTGTCCTCCCTGGCTGATGAAAAGTGAATGCTGATCTAGGAATGTCGCAGTCTGCCGTGGGTGCAGCTCTGTTTGCCCATATTGCACCATTTTGTCAATAACCTTGCATTTATCAAACAGACAAAACTATCACAGCCCCAGAACGGGCAGGGAGGAAGATGTCTTATCAAGAAATGAAATATGGATAATCAGAACAAGATATTATCGTATTAAACTAACCGGGGCTGTTCCTCTGCTGCACGGTGGCTTTTATACTGTTTTCTGATAACGGCATCTATTCATTTTGTAGCAAAGCCTGCTGTGTGAGCAGATCCTACAGCTCATTTCCTACAGATAATGCAGCCGCTGTGACAAAGCCAACAGGGGTATGGCTGGGATGCACAGCCCTGTTCCAGTATTCCCACTGGGCACGTTTCCCTAGCCTGCTTACCCAGGGTCAGGGTTTAAACAGAAGGTGTTGTTAGAGA
>NW_010323501.1:0-929 GCF_000700745.2 Antrostomus carolinensis | reverse complement strand
CGCAAGGGGCACAGCACAGGGCACCACTGAGTTAAAAATGCTTTTAATGGCCAAGTTTGCTTTGGTCTGAATCCAAGGGCACTTGTGACAAGGCAACTCAGAGGCCCTGGGGTGTGTGTGGCCCCTCGGCTTCCCAGCGGGGGGGTGCAGGGGACCACAGGGACTGGCCCAGGCACAGAGCAGCAGAAGGCATCAGGGTGGAGGAGCCCAGACCCGGCTCCCTGCATCCCACACCCAGTACCAGCTCTCTGGACAGGGACCATGGCAAAGCCTCATCCCTGGGAGAGGCGCTGGCTAGTGGCCCTGGCAGGGCCAAGCTCTCCCGCCCCGTGTCCTGCTGGAGCCCAGCAGCATGAATGTTTAATCCTGTATTAAACATTCATTCCAGTAAAGCGGGTGGAAAACCTTCGTGGTTGCCCTGGGTCCATCTGGGCAGGCGTCTGGAGCCGATGGGACTCTGTGGGTCCAGCTCACATCCCCCATGTACCGACACGAGGGGTCCCACCCACTCACCAGCTGGGGGAACCGGCCCTCCCGCTGTGGAGACAGACTCCCCCGCTCCAGGGCTTGGCAAAAGGTTCTCAATCATGGCACCAGCAGAGCCAAGACACATCATTACAGGGTGAGAGCCGCCCTGTCGCTGGGGTCCCCACCACCTCATTCCATGGCTGATGCCCTACCCGCCTGCCCAGGATGGGTGGGCAAAGATGATGTTTCTCCCCTTGGCCCAGCGGGCAAAGATGGCTTTCTCAGTGATGAAGCGGTGCCCAGCGCGGCGGGCTCGCTCGTGCATCAGGTACATCTTGCACTCATCCAGCCGTCCCTTCTCAAAGTAGTGGTAGGGCACACTCGAGTGGTTCTTCTCCCTGATAGGAGGGGACAGGGTGGTCATGGGACTTTGGGGGACACCAGGCCACCCCACGCCCACC
>NW_010323500.1:0-12365 GCF_000700745.2 Antrostomus carolinensis | reverse complement strand
GCTGTGGTCTGCCAGCTTTTCCAGGAGTGTAAGCATACAAATATCACTGAAGTCAGAGCTTGAAAAGATCACTTAGCTATGAATGACATAGGGGGAACTTCTTGATGTTGAGTGTGGAATGAAATTTACTAATTCCTTCAAAAATATTGGTTGCCATTTAAATATATCTGTATTTTTAGAGAAGTTTATTTAATTACCCAACTATTAATAAATTGGTGGTGAGAGTAGAAAAAACATTATTATCTTGGTTTCCTGTGGTTTGGTCAGCATTAAAGTAATGTAGACATGAGGGGGCTTACAGTTTAGAATGCTGCTAATCTGTTCCCTGCTAAGAAATTTGCTGGAATACTACATCTCACACACATAGGCAGTTACAAAGAAACTTTTAATGTTTTCTAGTGCTATAGTGTGTGGTAGAATGATGACTTACATAGCTAAAGTTTATGTTGTCACATGGTTTCTGGAACAACATTAGGAAAACCAACTTGAAAATTCTCTAGAACAAAGGGTGATTTAATCAAAAAGAAGAAACTTTTCCTTTGTGTCTTTGTCAAATAGCAAGCATCTTTGTTTTTCCTTTTTTTAAACTTTTTTATACTTATAGCAACAGAAACTCATATGTATACTTAGCTTGCCACAGGCAGATCTTTTTTGGCCTTGCCAGAATTGATTTCTCTCTCACATAAAGAAAAGTTTATGAAGGAGGTTTTGAACAGAATTTCATTCTCTCCGCTAGGTAACATCATTGCCTGATAGTGGTAAGTTACAGATTTCCTAACACATGGAGAGGACCTCCTGCTGTATTTTTTGGACTAGACAACATGCTGTTAAAATGCAAATTGTGTGTATTATTTCAGTAATTGTAATATTTCAATATATTGGAAATCCTCTTAGCAACACTACAGCTAAATTTGTGGTAGAACAATGATATAAAACAAATGGAAGTGGAGGCATTATCTGTGTCCTGCTCCTATAGGCTCAATTTCTGAAGAATGACTAAATAAGAACCCAGTCCTGCAGGATTACTTGCATGAATAGAGATCCTTTTATGTAAATCTTTTCAGGATAAGAGCCTTTGCAGTTTCTAGGGCAGGAGCATTATCTATCTGTCTGCTTTGTGGTACACCTCAGGTATGAATGCATAACTAATAATACTCAATTTTAATTCATTGTGAAAGCAGTGACTCTAGCTCCAGCCATGAGTTAAATCTGAAATAAATGGAGGGCAAGCATTGCAGAGACTCTTGGCACATTGATAGTATTCTGTTTGCACTGTGAGGTTGCCTTGTTTACAGCCTGGATTCACCATGGACTCGCTTGTAGAATGGCAAGAACTCGTATCTCCACTGCTCATAGATCCCTATTTGCAGACCTCAATATCTCATGAAACAGCCTGCAGCTAATAGAAGATGATCAGATGTTGACATGATCAACCAAAGCAATTTTAAAAATTGCTTAACCTCGTAACTCAGTGGTGGCAGCTGGAAGTGTAGTTCTCTTTGTCTTTTGCACTAGCTCTGATCAACGCAGGGCTCTGGTGCTGCACATGGGGCCGCAGGTGTGCTTCTGTTACAGGGAGAAGGGGAGCAGCAAGTGATGTGTGGAGCTAAGAGTTTATTTTCAGCCTAGAGTCTTGACTTCCAAATCAAAATACAGCTGTTATATTATTTCAGCTCTGTCATTATGATTAATAATCAAAATACAGCTGCTATGTTAGTCCAGCCTCATAGTTATGTTTAGTAATACAGTTAAGATGTGGACTTTCTAGTACCTGTTCCCATCTATGGTGTTACGCTTACCCTTCCAGCACCCTCTGGGTCCCCAGGTTCCTGGTATCAATACTTCTCGAGGAATTGGAGGGGCAGATGAATGAGGTTATAGTGAGTCATTCGCATGGTGGCACTAGGAGGAGTTTCATGCTAGCAGCTGGGGACCCTTACAGCTCCCTCCTAAGTCTGCTTGGAGATGTTTTTACAAGTTTTCTAGCACAGCTGGCATGCTTGCACTTTCTTCATTGATTCCTAGTTCCACATTATACTTGTTTTTCTCTTTGCTACCAGTAACAGTGGTTTTACCTGACTCACTAATTTACACTGTGATGTGTATTTACAGATTGATGCCTTTGTTATTTTCCTGTGCATGTGCTGTGCTCCACTTTGGTTTTGTTCTAAGGTTACAGGTGTGATTTTCTGTGATCCCACAGTTAATAGTTTATGCAAAAGTTCAGGATTTGTTTTCCTAACCCTTGGAAATGAGAATGAAATTTGGATTGAAAGAGCTTTCTGAATATTTAGCTCACATCTGATTAACCAATTTTTTTTTTTTTTTTTTACATCAGTGCAGACTTTCATGTGACTGCAGCCTTTTTCAAATGAATCTAAGCCTGGCTTTCAGCAATTGAGTGTAGTTAGGTTAACACTGCAGCTTAGGGAAAGCTGCAGTGTAGTTAGGTTAACACTGTAGCTTAGGGAAAGCTGATGTGGCTTCTACAATAGCTCCAGCCTGTAAGAGACTTGATGGTGAGGTCTTCCTGCACAGCAGACATACTAAAATAATTTTTGTAAAAGGGTTTTGAACAAATTGCCTTCTGCTCCATGCAGCTATGACAAACTGCAGAGCCAGGAAAGGCGAATGCATCAGATGAGTTTCCAGAGTCCCTCCTGGTGTTGGCCTGTGTTTTACATTAGGTGACAGGGAGCCAATACCTAGACCTGTCTGTCATCTTAACGATCCATCCAAAATAGGGAAATAGATTAAGGTCAAATGGGTGCTCTGAGAGCAGTACAGGTTGCCTCGGGGAAGATGAGGTGGGCACCCTCAGATCTGTGTCAGCATCACAAACTGGATGGAAGAACTTAAACTTACATCTGTGTTTTTCTTGTTGGTTTGTGACGCTGATGTAAAGCTCTTTCTGGAGTAAAGAATAAAAGTAACCCCCTAGTTTCCAGAGTTGAAAAATGAGAACTTAAATGTCACATTTGTTTGCTTTTACTGCTGATCATTTTAGTCAAAATATCCACTGTGTGGTTGTTGCTTGTTAGAGATGGATACTGTGTGGAGGGTAGGTGGAAAATGCTGTCAGAGTAAAGAAACCCTGATTGCACTGTGGCTATGTCAGCAAAAATATGTATGTATGGGAGTGACATGTTAGGCACATATGTATGACTTCTGGCAGCTTCAAAATTTCTGATTTGAAATAATACACCCTTTAATCAAGTACTTTAGCAGATTATTCCATAGCCTTTTAAACAACTGTTAAGTTTGAGGAACTGATTTTTGAAACTTCCAGGAAAAATCTTCTGAATTAAAGAAATACTTCCTTTTTCTGTCTTTTTTTTAACTGATAACAATAGTCCGTTTACAAGCACACATTTATTACAAATGAATGGGGAATTCAGTACGAGGGATTGCATTAGTTGGACTTGTGTGCATATTAAATAGAATATAAAAATTCTTTTCATGCATTTTAGAAGATCATGTGGGTATTTAAGGGTTTAAGAAGATATTTTGTAAGAATCAGAAGTTTCTAGAACTTCCTAGAAAAGCTGAACGAGGTCTTTGGAAGATGACTTGGTTAAATTTCCAACTTTGCTGACCTTTCTGACTTGTCCATTTTTCTGGAAGAGCCACTGCTTGTTGTTCCTAACAAAACCTCTATAAAAGAAATCCTGGGCTCTGCTCCTCTGCAGGAGCTGTGCCTTCTCCCCCTGGAAAAGTCAGAGAAGCTCCCCCAGAGGAGATTATGCAGGGGAAGGAGAAGAGAGGAGGTGGCCTCATGCCTGGGGTGATGGCTTAGGTAAGGTATGCCTCATTAGGTTGTTCCCAGCACTTCCAGACTGCTGCTTGTTTGTCCTGCTTCTGGAGCCAGGGTGGGACTGGGAGAGTATGCGGATGGGTTTGCAAGCTCACGGTCTGATGGGGAAGCCTACTTCGGGTTTTCTGGTGCTACCTCTGTAGCATTCCTGGAAAGATCATGGACAGTGGAATCTGTGTGTTCTGTATTTTGTAATTTGTTTTCTTTTATATGAGGAAAACGTTTGCTAAAGCAGCTTCCTGACATCTGAATTTTTATTTTTTTTTAAAAAGAAAAGAAAAAGGTAAAGAAAAAGAATAATAAAGGAATAAGTCTGAGCTTGCATTACAAATTGCTTAAAGGATGTAAAATTCAATTAGCTTCTAAACCAACCATTTAATTTATAATTTTCCAACAATGTGAAATCAGTTTATGTGTGCTTTTGACCAATGTCTTTCTCATGTGGCACCTACAGTTTTTTATGCTTATCTTTGACGTTATTGTCCAAGCTGTAACTTAAGAGGACAAAAAAGGAAGATTGCTTAAATACTGCTCTGTTTGTGTTTTCAAGCCACAAAGCTGTATCTCTCATCTAGTATTTAGTACCATTCTTTGTGTTGGTTGTGTCTCCTGTATTGTGCTGGAAATGAAACCATATTCTTGCTAATTGTTTGTGTAGGTCAAGGAATACTCAGTCTGGCTCCCGTTCTTCAGTAATGCCTAGACAGAGCAAGAATTTGCTTTACCTTTTTTTTGAAAGATATGGAAGAACTTTTATACATTTTTGAATATAGCTTCTTGCTCACTGTAATTTTGGAGCTTTTTGTTAGCTTAATTTTTTGTCATAAGTGGTAAGAACAAGTTGAACTTTCTAGCTATATGGTAACAGACTAGAGAAAGAGCTAAGCTACATAATCCTTTTTACAGTTTTGAAGTAGTGTTTTTCGGTTTTTGTTTTTTTGTTTTGTTTTGGGGTTTTTTTGTGGAGGATTTTGTGGGAAAGACCATATGTGTCGAACATGAAAACAGATACTTAAAAGGATTAGGTGAAAATGCAGTGGAAGGCTTTATGGAAAGGAGGCAAATTATCACTAACAGCTTTCACAAAAGATACTAGAAAAATGTGAGAAGTCCTTACCATTCTGAGTCAGAACAATTCTGAATGCAGTTTATGCCTTTAGAGATGCTTCATCTAACGGTTGGTACTAAGGTCATTTTTTTTTTTTTTTTAGTGTGACAAACTAGCATATTGATTTTCAATTGAGGCTTAATATCTCTAGATAGCTAACAGCTTTGTATCTCTTTGGAGCTTGTAAAACCTAAGCTCCCTGACATGCACAAAAAGCATTGCATTTTGTATTTATGCAGGACTCTGCATACTGTATCCTTAGCCAGAAGGATAGTAGTATCTCTATTATCTAGTCATTTCTGAGTAGATAATAGAGATACAAGTGTCTTTCTGATCTAAACAAATTAATCATTTTCAGTTTGGTACAGTTCTCATTTTCCATGGGTGATGTTTTGCATGACATACTCCTCCTACAGCGTCGTCCACAATGGTTTCATATATATAATAAGTATTACAAGAAGGCTTTTCTCTGAGTGGAGGTTACTTTATATTGACTCTTTTTTTGCCATTGCTGTGCACGTCCAGTGCCTGGTGCTGAACTGATGCATCCTGATTAGCAAAGACTGAAAGTGTCTTTTTCAAGAGGTACTCATGATGGCTTAGGCCTTAGGCAATACTGAGTTCAGCAGTCATCTTTCTCCGATGCAACTCTCTCTCTTGCCTCACACTGTAATTGAGGCTGAAGAAGTGAATTTAGATTTGCAAAGATGATCTAAAATTCTATGTGGTTGTTTATAAATTTTCATGTATGGAGATTCAGGCAAGTTATTTCATTATCTTTTACAGCCCACTGTGAATGGAAAAAGTAGGAAGAAATTGAAAAAAAATATCTTCTGCCTGTCTTCATTATATTATGAGCTGAAATAATCAGATCATGTTTTTGTACCTGATGCAATATTGTCTGTCTGTTCTCATGAAATGAAAAAATCAAGTGGAAGTATCACTGCTTTCTCAGCTGACTCAGGAGCTCAATTCAGGTACCAGTAGATATAAATGATGATACTTCTAGTCTCATATTGCTTAAATAGGAAAGAGGAGTATACTGTGAAGGTTCCAAGGATCATCTTTGGAAGATGGCTTATTTTGTCACCAGGAGTGAATCCTGCTGGAGCATCTCCCTCCTTCCCCTGTGCCCCTGGTGAGCAGGGAGGTCCTGAGTGGTGAGTCATCTGAGCAGCCTGACCTGCCACCCAGGAGCAAGGCAGGACATCCCCTGAGACATCACTGAAATCCAGGCCAGGGTATTGCCTGGGCACATGCAAACTGCCAGTACTTGCCTGGTTTGTTGAAAGGGGTTTTTAATAGGTGTCATCAAATTCTCTTTCTGGAGGATAAAGGACAGAAAAATACTCAGGTTTATAGGCCTGTCTCCCTTATATTTGTGGGCTACAGGCCTACAGAGCTCTTTCACTTTCAGACCTCTGAATCTGCATTTTGTTTTGCTGGTGTGCTTTTTTCTCTCTAATTTAAGTCATGTATAGTACATCATCCCGTTTCCTATCTTCTGTCCATAAGCACCCAGTGCTTGCCATTTTCCAGGTCAATATACCAAGCTAGAAGGACCCCTACTCTCACCCTGTGTCTGTGTGTGCTGTATTTTTCAGCAGATTAGTTTAAAAACTATGATGGTCCTACGCTAACTATATAAGCGAGAAAGATTTAGATTCTGTTCTAAATTTGCAAGGATAAACATTTGTGATTTGCAGTTTCCCAGTCTATTCTTGGGTATTTCTTCTTTTCCCCCAATAACAGCACCATTCTAGATACTCTGTGTTTTGTTTTAAATCAAAACAACACAGTTTTATGTTCCATAGTTTTTCTGTAGTCCCTCTGCATTTCGCACCTGGAAAATGCATTTCTAATTCCTGATATCCATAGTCTGTCATTTTATTTTAACAACTGCCTTGTTTTGACCAGCTTTTCCATAAAATATAGATTACTCAAGGTATTAAAATTTCCAGAGGTGAAGTACTTACAAACAGCGGAATAGCAATATCCGGAGTTACTGATGAAAGGGAAGGAAGTGTTAACAGCTGCTGCAGGTTACTTCTAATCAAGCGTTGTCCTGTTGACGAGGAAATGAATGTCTGTTGATTTCTTTAACATTTCTTTGCTTCTTATATTGCTCAGCAGTCGTAAGCTTCAGTTGAAAGAAATGAAAGTAGAGCTTTTAACAACAAGTGCCGAGTTTGGTGTAACTCAAATGGATCTTGTCAAATAATATATAGAAAGTTAGAGAAAGAATAGTGCTGTTAGGGTGTTTCACTGAATGTGCTGAGGGATAGTTCTCAAGTCTTTACTTTAGAAAAATACATTGTTAACTGAGGGAGCTTTAAGGAGAAATTGGCATTCTTTAAATGCTTGTCATTTCAGAAAACCATTCAGAACCTTGAGGTTGTTTTTTTTCTGTTTTCTAGTTTATTTTCCACCCCAGTTAATAAATTATGGAGCAAATGTAAACCTTCATATTAAGTGGTGGAAGAATGACATAATATATTGCATTATCCTGGCGATGTGCTCAGTAACTTGTTACTTTTAGAACTTCCAACTGGAGAGAAATGTGTTGCTTGAAAACCATTTTTCAGACTTACTAAGACTTATGACCATACAAATATGTACTCTGCAAGGGAGTGAATGGAGACAAAAATTTAGGCATCACAGAGTCCTTTTGAATTGTGGCTCTGCAAGATTAGTTCAAATTATTTTTGTCCACAGACTCTCAGAGGTAGTTTACAAGGAGATAAAAATAGTAGAAATGTTCTTTATAGATGGGGATATTCTGGTATTCTGTCCAGGTTAGCAGCAGCAGAACGATTAAACCCCCATGCCTTAACATGTATGCTTCCTTTATGAGAGGGAGAAGGGATGAGCCTAGAAGTACCGTCATCGTCTTTCTTCTCCTCTCAGTACAGTGCGACAGATTGTGACTTTAAACTTCTAGAGATAAGGTGCAACAAGCAAGTTGTGTCTTTTTACATAGACATGCAGCATGTGGAAATAGGTAGAATTACACAACTTAATAAAGCCTCGTGAGAAATTACTACATTTATAATCTTGTAAAGCATCATCAAATCACTGAAGACAGATCTGATTTTGTGTTGCAGTAAATCAGAACACAAGAGAAAAAGAGTAGCCACCATATGTTGACTAATCTACCTACAAAGTAGTATAGCTTTGGAGTCTGAGTGCTTGGGTCTTTTATGTCACCCATGGAATTAGCATTGGACCTTATCTTTCTAAAAAATTCCTTACCTCACAATCACATATTTAAACCATTGTCCATTTGACTATTAACACAACTTAAAAATCTTTTGTGTAATAGGGATGAACTACAGTTACAAAAGGAAGTACAAGTATGGGAGTGAGCTGGAAATCTGTTAGTTTATGTAGCCAACCTCTGAAGTGAGTAGTCTGTATTATATGATGTGTTTGGATTGCACTAGATCTTGTAAGCATTTGAAAAATTGCCAGTAGTGCTAGTATAGTGTAGTTCCTACCTTGCATCCACTGATCCATAGGGACAGTGGGTATTACGCCCAAACTGCAAAGAGAGGAAATGGAGACTTGGAGGTAGCTTCACAGTTTTTACAGATGTGAATCAGAGAAGGTTTGGGAAGAAGAAATCAAAGCAGAACTTGAGTAAAGACTTTTGAATCATTCTGGAAGGGCATGCCAAAATTTGCTGGTTGGAGACAAATGGAAGGAGAGATCAGGAGAGACACTATGAAGGGAAGAATTAAATGTATTAGAGAAGGCATGAGTTTGGCGATGGTATACCAGCGTATATCTGAGCAGGCATCTCAGTGTAATTTAGAGCAGGAGGGAGCTCTAGGATCAAGTTTTTGTGATAAGATATTAATGACTTTAAAAATGTCTAAATGTGCACCTAAGCTTATTTTTAAAGGCAGTCTATAATAGCTTGCATATCAAGTAATCAGGAAGATTAAAACTACACAAGCTTACTCTGCTTTTAAAGTTTAATTTTGCTAGATTTTTATTAATATGACTTATCTTTATGCAAGAGAGTGACTAACTGGAAGTGCACATGTTTATGAATTACAGGAAACATCTGGGAACAACTGATTATAAGAGAATGTTACGATAGTATGTGTAACAAATTCTAACAGAACTGTTATTTGAAAAATTGAGGGTTGAGCAAACACCTGAACCCTGTCTTTATTGAATTCTAGATACTGCCTCTGGATCTGTATTGAAAAAGACTCCACCTTATTAGAGGTTAGTGACTTTTCTTTTTTCAGGTCTTACATCCAGTTTTAAAATAATTATTTATTACCATGTTTAATGAAGTGAAAGATATGAGCTTCTTTTTATAAATTATTAGTCTCAGTGCAATGGAAAAAGTGGTAAAAACATCGTTTTAATTCAGAAATTTATGCTGAACCAATGCACAGAAGTAGTGTTGTGCTTTTGACCTCATCAACGTGATTAGTTTTTAAATGTTAGCTGTATTGAAATAGAACATTTTAGCATTAAGTCTACTGTCAAGTTTTTTTTTAATCAAGTCTTTCTCTGGTTTGAATTAATATTTGATATGTATATCTGTCCGTTCCTATTTGAAGGTTGGAGTAATCTGTACTTCTGAGGTGGTATCTGCCATGAAAGCCACACCAAATAAGCTTTTTGTATATATACTACAGAGGCATAGAACCTGATCTGTATTCTCCTTGACTAACCAAAAATGACCTCCTGTGTTCTATGATGTATATATGTTTGAAACGTGGGAGGTGGTACCCCCTGATCAGGTTAGAGCAGGCTAAAACCTTTCCTGGCCTGGGTCTGTGTATATATACTGCTGGGCAGTTGGAAGCTCATAGCTCAGTGATGACTGTATTCACTATGTGAAGGTGGACTAACTTTGGGCTACCTATAAAGTCATGTTACATTGCGATAAGCAAGGTTACATGCCTCTGATGAAGCTAGTCTGGTAGCATGGAAAGTTGAAATAACAGTGGCAGTTCAGCTAGGCATAGTGACTTCTAATCCACCTAGCTGCATATAGTAGTATGCTTAGATTTTCATTAGGGGTATACAGGAGTTATTTTTCCCCTGTGAAGATCACTTAAAGATTGCATTAAGTTAATGCATATTCCTAAAACTATAATTCAAGTACAAACATGAACCAAGAAACTTTTTAATACAATTTTGGAAGCAGTTTTCAGTAGATGGTTTGAAATGCTTGAAGTGAAATCCACTATTCTGGTGTAGAACCAGGACCAGAGGAAGTCAAGGCTCCTAAGAGCAGAACATGGTTCCTTGACTTAAAATTATTTAGCACTGGCATGTTTAACTTGTGCATCTTTTACTGTCTATAACTTTATTAATTTTCTCGTGCTGGACAAGGAAAGCACCAGCTCATAATGCTATAGCTATACCAAATTCTTCTGGGAATCTGAACCTTGGTGTCTTTGAAAGATACATTGAAAAGCTATTTTGTTGAATATTTGTGTAGTATTGAACCCAAAGGATCTGTGCAATATAAGCAAATAACAGTAATTCTTCTCATGCATTGGGGGGGAGGGGGGTGTGTGTGAAATACCTCCTTGCATTTCTATAATGTAGATCAGACTTAATTTTGCAGTCATTGTTACCTAAGCTGTCTGAAAAATAGCCCAAAACTCTGTTTTTACTGTTTAATTAATTCTTATAAAGTCAAATATTTGTCTGGCTGCTTTGTCTGTTTCCAAATTACAATGGCATGACCTTTTGTACACTGTATAGTTCAGTGATAGTGAAATAGCTTTATGTTGTAGGCATGATTTCAGTCCAAATATTTTCTACCCTTAGAAATACTGTTTTTCAGATAATATCTTTGGACCTTGATTTATAACATAGTCTCCGGAAAGATCTAACTCTTCTGTTCAACTGGTTTTATTTATGTTCTAGAAAGCTGATTTCTATACTAACAAAGATATAAGTGCAGCTCATTAATAGTTATTTGTGATTCCAGTTGCCTGATCGGATCTGGTTCCTGGAAGTTGATGGGTGTCTTTCCATTTGGATGACGAGTATGGGATAAAGCTCACTTACACCTTATTGAGTATGGGATAATATTGCACTGTGTTTAGTGTTGTACCAGACTGTAATAATTCTGGTCCTTACAGAAACTGTGCTTAGGCTCTTGTTTTGACTTACAGGTATAAGTGAAGCCTCGTGTCAGCCAGATCTGACACAGCTAGTAGCTGGCCTTGTGTGGTGATGCAGGAGGAGAATGTGGTTCTCAGACCTGTAGCAATATACACTGCTCCAAGAGGACTTTCATAGCAGTTCTGTCCTCTGCACTTACAAATACACCTTATTATATCTTTTTTTTTTCCTTAGGACAGGTGTTAATGAGACAGATCTTTCATTCCTGTAACCTGTTTTGTATCTGAGATGAGGTCTATGAAATCGTTGTCATGCACCTTTTCTGTCTGAGAAAGATTTTATCCACCTTTGTTGCACTGTTCCTCACGCTCAGTTTTCCATGTATGTGTCGTCATACTTTCCTTACCAGTAAGCCCCTAATTGGCGTGGCACATGCTGTTATTCTCTTATTAAAGAACAACCATTCCCTGTGCTTATTGTTCTGTACGAATGAGCTCGTGATCCCAGGAGCAGCAGGATATGCCTGATGCTTTTTGCCTGTATTCAGAATGGCCACAATCTCCTGCTGTTTCTAATTTATATCCGCCATCAGTAAAGATGAATATTACTTTTAGTCTTTGGCTGAAAAAAAAACAAGATGAAGGACGAAGGTCTCTATGGAGGAGTGGGAGGTGGAAGTGCAGCAGTCTGCACTTCCCTGCAGTGGCAGATAGCATTGCTTATTCTCTTGCTGGCACAGGGCACTTGCCTGCGAGTCCATCAGGTAGTGCTGTGGGTCTGTGCAGCTGCAGCAAGCCTGCAGGTCAGGTGTAATGTCTCATATGCAATTCCCCATCCAATACTTTTCCCTGGGGAAGGAAGCAGCTGGGATTAAGCCACCTGTCTACTGCACAGCTCTCTCCTGAGCTCCTGGGCTGTGGAGAGAGAGCAGGCCGCATGCTAAGCGTGTAGCTCTGATCACCGTGTTTCAACAGTGCCTGTCATCTAGAAGGACAGGCTGAGGGCAGGGCAGGGCAGCGCAGCTGTAATGCAGCATTGCAGCCTCCCTTTTACTCTCTGACTTTAGGGGATTAGATCCCTTGTGTGGGATCTGCCAGTTGTTTGTGTCTGGTTCAGGACTGGGATTGATACCGAGTCTGCTGTAGCAGAGGTGGTCTCTGGTAGGACTCAGCACTTAGAAGAATGCTGTTTGGCTGCAGGCAGGTGGCACAAGGTGCCTGTTGTGTGCTTCTCCCAGTCTGATTCAAAGACATGATTCTGTGATGTGACCAGGCATGATGACTGTCATTTGTTCAAAGGGAAAGTTGAGAGGCAAGTGTATTATCTGGTGGGTATTCA
>NW_010323499.1:0-6865 GCF_000700745.2 Antrostomus carolinensis | reverse complement strand
ACCCAAACCAGTCTGGGATTCTATGATTCCCTTTAAGCACAGAAAGGTGCAAAAAGGTCTCCCCGGAGCCTTCTCTTCTCCAGGCTGATACCCTGCCTTTGCAGAATGAGAGTCTCGGTCTAGTAATTCCTTCAATACAAAGCAAGATGGCAGTAATCATTTAAGACCTGGCCCAAATAAACAATTTTTTGATACTGCTATGACTGTTGCTTTTAGTTCAGTGCAATGGAGAACAATGCAGTTTGGCTCAGGCTCACCATATGATACACCAGTTAGTACAAGAAACAAGAGTGAATTAATGGCTAATCACAAGGTGCCACCACAGAACAAATATTGAAGTCAGCATAGCATAAGACATAGACAATATTTTACAATATATTTTACTTTTTGAAATACAAATATATAGTTTTAAAAAGCAGTTTCGCTCCAAACAGTACAATGCCACCTGCTTGCCAGATACCCACCAACGTAGTTCTCAACATCGCTGACGTAGAAGGTAGGTGCAGGTACGGACAAACCCAGGCCATCCTTCTTTGGGACAAAGATGGGCTCTGCAAAGCCATTTTCTTCCAAATACTCTGGTGTTAGTTGGCTGCCTGGCACTTTCACGACTATATCTTCAGCACTGAAAAAGTAAACACAGACTCAATGTCGAGGTGCTTCCACACGGAGTTTGGCATCTTCTGCGTTTCACGACCGAAAGGAAAAAGTTATGAATAAGTAACTATATGCAAATTAGGTGCATAAGACAAAAGCCAAAAAGCCATTTATTGTAAAGCACGCAGGGAACACTAAAATTGTCTGGAAATTACTTCCTCCTCATGCACCAAGTACTGGGAACTCCTAAAATAACAGCTTATGGGGAAAACCCATTTTCCTCAACTACAGGGATCTTTCGAGTACCAGTGATCAGTGTTAAAGAAATCAGTGTTAAATGTTCCACTGTGAAGAGGGCAAGATTAAAACCATTCCATAATCTCAAATAAATTGTCCAGGAAATACTTTATGAATTGTTGTTAAGTAGTCAGATAAATTGCTGGGGAAATATTCTATTCTGCAAATTATTTTCAAGTCACTGGGAGGGCGTCAAGGGGACGAGGGAGAGGGCAGCTTCATCGGACAACCGGTTATTGGCACCGACAGCTCTCGAGGGAAATTCAAGTCCGACTTCTAGATCTTTTAAAGAGTAAAACACTTTGAATACAGAGTCAAAAGTGATTGTATATGAAGGACCATCAGTCCCAAAAGCACCCGGCCACTGTCTGTAGTCTGTCAACCAGGGTCCAAAAAATGTCCATCAGGCCGAGGTCAGGGCTGCAGTGAGGGGAACAGCAAAACTTAAAGAGTTTTCACCCCAAAAAGCACTGCTTCCCCGAGGGGGAAAGGCTAATACATGACTGCCCTCTCCTGCAGCAGTTCTGAACTACAGCCTGTGTCTTCATGGCACCAAAAACCAGCCAGCGGGAAAGGGGAAGGGGTTGTGAGCTCCGCCATGGCAGCCACCGCGCTTGGGCCTCGCCACCTTTGCCGCCCTGTGCAGCCCAACCTGCGGCAAAGCCCTCAAGAGCCTTTGCTGCGGGGACTCCTCCTTCAGCCCCGCCATGGAGGAGAAGCCCCTTCTCGCCCTCAGCCTGCTCAGGGAGTCCCGGCAGGGTCTGAACCCCAGGAAGAACAAGATGGCCGGATGCAGAGGGATAAGCTGTAGAAACCCAGCTTCTTTCTGGGTCAACCCAGCCACAGTGCATCGGCGACTGCTGATCTGGAGGCAAATTTAAGTAATAATTAAAAGGAGCGGTGCTTATTTATGTGAGCACTGCTACAGTGCAAAGAACGAGCCTGGAGATTTTAAGGAGCAAGAAGCAAACCATGATTTACCACTATAGCTCGGCACTGACTTTACAGTGCCCATATATCCCTCACGTGTTTGTTCAAGTCCAGTTTGCTTCTTTATGTGCCACAGAAACTTACACACAATTGTAAAGAGAGATCAGTATCAGAGCATCTACTAATGATCGTGCCAAAAGGGAGAGGAGCACCTTTACTGACGTAACTGCACCATCAATTTAATTATTATTACTACTATGACTACTCTAATACTGTTTTGGTATTAAACAGTCAGGAGTGGAATGACATGAATTATATTTTTTGCCTTTTTGCTCTCTTCACTGTTCCTTTGATCTGAGCCTCACCAAGGGACTAACCGTGGGTTATAATTTCCTGCCATGAATCAGCAATGATGCTTCTGTCTTTAAATCGAGACCCCACTTTTCCGTTCATCACATTCCGAGTGATGAGTGTTGGGTTTTGTTCTGTGAACGTCTGCAGATTTCATTCATTTTCTTCAGACGAGAAAATTTCTCAACAAGACTTTGTTTTACTAACGGCGCAAGTGTAGACGTTAGAGGCCTGAATCTTGCAGGCACTCCTTTTGGCCACAGACCCTTCTTTCTCAAAAACTTTAACTTGGCAGCAGGATTTTCTTATGTGCACATTTATGTAGGAAACAAACAAAATAAAATGTGGGTCCATCTTTTTTTTTTACAATTTGGGAGTGACTCAGAGATATTACATATGCGAGGGCAATCTCAGGGGCCATCCACCCCAGGTTACGAAATCATTCTGCCCAGGTCTTAATCCTTTTTTAAGAAATTAGCTTTGCAACCCGTCTACTTGCTCTGCATTAAAAAATAAAAATTAAAAAAAAATGCTAAGACAAAAATCTAACAGGCCCAAATAAAAATAGCCAAGCAAGTAAAAATCCTGGGTCCTGAGTTCAGTGAAACACATCTCTAAGTGCTGCAAACACTTTGCAAAGGTATTTTCAGCCTTTTCCTTAGCCAGCCTAAGACCAGTATCTGAAATTAAACGTGAAATTAAATAATCCATAAAAAGGAAGAAGTTTTGTGTTTACCAAGTACACTTTACCAGTCTCCAAGGATTCTTCTAAAATAATTAGTCATTAATAATTAAGGATTTATTTGGCTAAGGCCTACATTATAGAACCAGAAGAAAATCATCACTCTTCCAAATGGCTGTGAAACAGACTAATAAAGTGTGGAATATGTCACCTAACAATTAGCACTATTCATTACCCCAAATAAGAGAGCCTTTGTCACTGTAGCAACTGAGGATGTCATTGTTCTTCTTTTCAAGATGGAGACAGACTTCTGCAAAACCATGCGTATTTTTGAGCACTGGATAATTTTATGCAATCAATTGGTTAGTTTCTTATGTAAGAGAATGTTGCAGGGGCCAAACACATTCTTGTTCTTGTCTTCACAAATACTAGCTTCTGTGGAAATCCGCAGGAACTGGGCTCAATCAAGAGTAGATTTGAACATGGCTGCACAAATATAAAAAAGGGAAGAGCCTGGGACATCTGCAATAAAAGAGCGCTCATTTAAACTGCAGTGCTCTGTACTGTATAATGCTTTCAGCAAGGATCAGCAGCAGCTTCGTAGGAAATTGGCTATATGTGCTTCACCTCCACAGCCCTGTCCGTGCGCGCAGCTCAACAACCCACCTTGGAAAAGTACGACTTCGAAGTTCCTTTATAAAGACTTGGCTCCCATTCTGTACAGGTTTGACCTCTGTCATCTGTCCAGTATCGTGTTTATGCCAATTTCTTTTCTTTTTCACTGAAAAAGAATGAATTGGACAGTACCTTATGTTAAGTAGAAGATAATTATTAAGACATTTGAAGAAAGGACAAATCTTAATTTCATTTCTGACGCGAGCAGAGAAGAGGGAACCCCCACTATGTTGCACCACAAATTTTAATATTGCTCTCAATTCACCATTAGACAATTATACCGTAGCCTGAAGATCTATTACATACTGAACAGTGTTCGTTTTGTAACATAAGGGCAACCAGACGGATAATTACTGAGCTGCACAGCTACCGCAGGCTTTATGCAAACACAGGCTCTGGACGTTTTGTACTTGCCAGACTACACACTTAATCTTTATCATAAAACTCTTAGAAAGCCACTTTTCTGCCTTCTCAATACACAGTATAAATCTTTGTGAATATATTTGTCATGAATTACCTTAGCCTAAAGGTCTGTCCAGCAGTGTCAGATTTGACATCAGTTTTGATGGGCTTTGATTTATACACAGCATGCACATAAAAGGAAAACAAACAAACAAACAAACAAAAAAGACGCAAGGACAACACAAATGCAATTTTTAGAACTCCTCTTACTCCCAGGTTTTGAAAGGTGAGGAGGCTTAGCTGACGACAGCAGACTGAAGGCCCCTTGATTGTGCTCCCAGTGGGTGACAGACACATAGGCAAGTTCATCTTGGGAAAAGGTCAGCTGGAATAAGCGCTAACAAGTAAGTCAAATATCAGCTCAGTTCTGCCTTGCCTCTTCGACAGCCAGATAACGCAGAGCAAGAAAAACTGGTCCAGCTTTTTCTCTTAGTCAGCACTATCTCCTTCAGCTGTTCCTACTTCCACAGTCTGTCCAGACACGCTGATTTTGGTAATAAATCAGTTTTGTTCCAAGTGCATATTCACACCATTCCAAGTCTCTATTAGGAGAATTTTCATATGCCACAACTTTCTTTTATTTTTTTTCCCTTGTTTTACATCATAAAACTCAGTATTTTAGCCCTGAAATCAAGATCTCAGGCTTTTCTTACTGTTTAAAACAGCTAGGGAAGGAACCAGACTCCAGTGCACAGACTCTTTCCTCACCCTTTGCACACACACACACACACACACACATATTTTTTCATTAAGGAAGGAATCTGGAGGCCACAGCTCTTAGACATGAGATTCGGAAAAAGCTAACTTTGTTTTCCCGACCACAACCCTGGAATAACTCAAGTAAAGACATTTCCCAGCGAATCCATCCCAGGTTTTGCACAAAGCATGTTGGTTTTATTAGTTCCATGCAGCTCTCTAGCCTAGCTGGATATATTCATTAAAGCTGCTAGTTCTTTATCTTAATGACTCTCAGGCTTAGTGTATTAATTCAATGCTCCTGGTAACAAAGGAAACAAGCCCTACATGAATGCCAAACCTTCCTCCTCTCCTTCCCCTTCCAGCCACTGCCTCCTCCCCCTCTCAGCAGATCCAAACCAACACTCGGACTCTTCGCTAAGTCCCAGTGAAACAGGTGTCATCTGCCACAGTGAAAATTAAAGAGCTTTTCCTATTAGCATGTTCATTTATTACACTTCAGATAGCATGGAGTGTCAAGAAATAAAAGTGACAAATCAGTGCTGAATTAAGAAATTCACTGCAACTCTTTAAAAAGCACCGGGGAGCTATTTTGCTCAGCACAGAGTGCCAGTAAGCATCCACCTCTGGCATCCACCTCTCACATCCACCTCTGGCATCCACCTCTCCCACAAAGGCACCAAAGCTGCTCCCGCCACCAAAACATTTCCCCAGGAGGTGCCATCCCCTGGATGGCAGCAAGCTGGCTGCTGTAGTGCATTGTACTACATCCAACAATCGACATTTGGCCCATTTTCAGCCATTCTCTTTATGTTTCATCTTTACCATGAACACCAGACTAAGGATTAAAGGCCCATTAACATGTGCAACAAATACCAGCTTGGGCCAGAAAGGCTGATTTTTCTTAAACGATTACAGATTTCTTTTTCTGCCGAACTTTCAGATCCAAATTTGACTGTTGGAAGGTATAATCCACTCTTACAGAAGAAAAAAGGGAATGTATTTTTATGAAAACTATATCGCAAAATGAAGAATTCTAGACTTCAAAGGTATACTTACATTATTTCAAATGTATTTATGAAGCAGGGATATCTAGAACCACCCTGTTAGCTCTCCATTGTTTTGTATTAAAGGTTTAAACTACTTAAAAACAGTTTCAGCCTGACTTTGGTTTGCTGGCATTTATGTAACTACACTGATTCTAAAGAATTCCTCCTGATTTTCACTGCTGCAAATGAGACAGCAATCAAACCCAACATTTCAGATCATGTTATGAAAATGAGTCAAGTCTGCCTAAACAAAGTCCTTACATTTTGTTTCAATGATGTCAGAAAATTTTGTGTGAATGCGCGTAATTTTTCCCAAAGAGGAGTCCCTACGAATTTCATTAAACCAAAATGGCTTAAAATGTCGTATGACAGGAAGCAATCTTCTGAAATAGTAGCCACCAAGCCACACTGGTAAAGTGGAAAAATGTAAGAAGAGGAAAATGATTTTTAAATTTGACATCTGGAAAACATATATTGTGGAATGCGTGCTCCAGAAATACGCATATATTTTTAAATCCAGACGAGTTGCATAACAGACAATTGGTGTCTGTGTTTCCCTTTGCTAATCTCACAATAATTAAATCCTACCAGTGAACTGCTGGCTCTGGAACACCACTTACTTGTTTATTACAAAACTGATACTGCTAGATAACTAGTTTAAACAGATATTTGAGGAGTTTATAAACAAATGAAAGCGATCATCTCCCCAAAGCCCCAGCAGAGCCCGAGTGCTGTGCAGCAGGATGCCCTGCACACAAACGCCCGGCAGAATGAAGGCATTGAGCCAGGCTGCTCCTGCCTTCGTTTCATCGGGTTTTTAACTTCCCTGCCTTATTGCATTCCAGGATAACAGCCTCCAGGATAACAGCCTCCAGGATAACAGCCTCCTTTTTCAGTAGCATCAACGATTCTATGAACTGATGGTGAAAATGGCTCTGCAGCTTGGGAACCTGTCACCTTGCACTTCACCAAAACTCAAGGTAAGGTTATCAACAACAAATGGATAAATGTTCCTGGATTTTTTACACTTGACTACTTTGATTAGTCTTGTACGTCATTAAACTTTCTGCAATGCATTTGAAGAGAGAAAACAAAGTTGAGGTTGTGGAGTCTCCATCTCTGGAGA
>NW_010323498.1:0-4649 GCF_000700745.2 Antrostomus carolinensis | reverse complement strand
TCAGCGCGGGGCGGGGAGGGGAGGGGAGGGGAGGTCTCATCCCTCAGGAGGTCTCAGCCCTCAGGATGAGGGGGGAGCGGGGGAAGGCGGGATGGGAAACACGCCGAGTCTCCGAAAATCATCATTTCTGTTGCTCAGCGGAGTTAAAAAGAGTGGAAAGAGGGCTGGGAGGGTGGCGGGGGGAGACGGAAGGGACCTGTGTGAGTAGAGGAAGCTGACAGGAACCAGCTGCAGTTCCATCTGGGTGGAGGTTGAAGCGTCTCCTTTCCCCTCTGGAATAGTCAGTCTGTGAGCGGAGATTTCTGATCCTCAGTTCCCTTTTTTTCCCTGGATCTCAGAGAAACTTTCGAAATGATCCCACTGGCTGATCCTCAGGGAAGTGCTACAGCCTGATAATTAATCGCATGTTTTCATGTTTTCCAGCCCTGCTCATCAAGTTACTACTGACTCTGCATTATGAAAGTCAGGGTTTGATTCTTTTAAATTACAAAGCAACATCAAAATAATATTCAGATTGTACCTCAAGCATTTAGAAATGTAGAAATGCCAAAATTACGATTGTTTGTGAAACTTTACTTTGGTCCCTTATGTATTTGAGTTGTTTCCTCCTTCATGTAATGCACTGAATGGATCGCACACAAGAACTAAAGAATCATAGAAAGTTGTGAGCTGGACCCACCAGGATGATGGAGTCCAACTCCTGTCCCTGCACAGGACAATCCCAACATTCACACCATGTCCCTGAGGGTCTTGGCCAAAGGCTGTTGGAATCTTGTCAGGCTTGGTGCCATGAGCACCTCCCTGGGGAGCCTGTTCCAGTGCTCCACCACCCTCTGCCTCAAGAACCTTTTCCTCATGGCCAACCTCACCCTCCCCTGCCACATCTTCCTGCCATTCCCTCTGCTCCTGGCATTCGTTGGTGGCCAGAGAGAAGAGATCAGTGCCTGCCCCTCCTCTGCCCCTTGGGAGGAAGTTCTAGACCCCCAGGGGATCTCCTCTCAGTCTCCTCTTCTCCAGGCTGAACAAACCAAGCGACTTCAGCCTCTCCTCACACCCTTCCCCTCTAAACCCTTCACCAATGTTGTGTCCCTCCTCTGGACACTCTTAGCGCTTCAAAATGAATAAAATTAGCTTTGTAGAACACTTCTAAACTTTTTTTTTTTTTTTAATACAGTTGGAGAGTAGAAGGCAGACATTCTGGTTTAAGCAAAAAAAAGAAAGGTGATTGAATTGCCTCCTTAGAGAACTGAATGCTACTCTCTCCCCTTCCATAAAATTCTTCTGTGATATTGGACAAATGACTTTGTACTCATTGAGGTAGATATTTCATATTTAAGACCTGTAAACGGGGATATGTATGGCAGAGCTTTCACAAGGGCTGAATATTTGTCACTGCAGCTCAGACCAATAGAAGCAATGCTTTAAACACACCAGTTACTACAAAACGGAGCTATTCCTGTGTGAAGAAAACCAAAACTGCCTAGCTTCAGACATCTACAATTTGGCAGCGCATTGGACACTTGGTTTTAAACCTGAGTTTCCCAAATATCAAAATGGAAAAATAGTTCTGCCAGGCCTCAGATGGGTTTTGTGTTGATAAAGTATTCTGGTACCCTTAATGCCTACTGAAGTTTTTCCCATCTTCTGTTTCTTTAACATTGCAGCTATATTTTTGTATGCAAACAGGAAGAAGTCACCATTAACAGCCTCTGTCATTAGTTTTTTATATAAGTGGCCCTGAAAAATCTTTATAAACATCTACTTGAATAGCCAGAGTTAAATGGCTGCATTTTTTTGTGTGTGTTTCTTGATTGACCGTGAAATTAGTTGCATTTTCTCTTTTGTACCTGTTGCACTTTTATACCTTGACTGTTGGGTTGTCAGCACTGTGCCGGTATTCATTTTAATTCTTGTAAACTTTTACTTTCTTATAAAGCAGTTTTATTCATATTAATTACTACTAACTACTAACCATTACTTAACTGGTGACTAATAGCAGTTTTATGGCACAGGGGTCTTAACAGGCTGGAGAAGTTTCATCATACAGTGCTGTAAATTTCAGCACACTATACTATAAACTAACTGCTAGTGAAGAAGTAGCCTACTTTTATGATGATCATTTGTAACCTTTGAGAATTAAATATTTTCTAGTTTGGGTTTTTGTTTTTTTTTTTCATGTCTCTGGCACATAAAATATGTGGAATCAAAATAACTGAGACCTCAAATATTTCACCTTGTGTTTTCACTTTAAAATACATTGTTACTGAAGTGTAGCTTTAAGAAATTAAGAACGTGTTTTTACCTTCATTTTAATGATGTCTAATAAGGTTGGATTTAATTTACCCTCTCCCTCTTTATTTTTTCATAAAAAGCCTAAAATATTTTCTTGTTTTCCCTCCTTGTTGTGATCTCATTATAGTAGCTAAATATCTCTTAATTAATTACTTTTTTTCTAATTTACAAGAGTTTATATTAGGTCTCAGAGGCTTAGGTAGCAATCTTTTAGACGGGCCTGTTTTACAGTACCTGTAGGTTTCTTTGTTCTTTTAATGTGTTTGTCAAATAAAAGGTTCATTTGCTCAGTATTATAAACTATATTTAAGTTGTTTGTCACTGTTTTTTTTAGATGGATATCCACTTTTGCACTTTCTCTTCTAGAGTACATGTGACATCTTTAATAGAAATTCAGAAGTGATTTGCAGTGCTACACAAATGATAATTCACTTGTAAAATTTCTTGTAACATTTTAAGAACTATCAAGGACGGCTCTACAGCTCCAAACTCCTCAGCTCTTTAAGAAGGCAAGACCAGAGGAATAAGTGGAATTGCTTTGACTCTTTCACAAAAAGAGTTTACTTACTGGTGTTACTTGGTGTTTCAGGTGCCCATCTCTTTCAGACTTCTGTAACTACTTCTTAATTTTACTTCCTAGAGAGACCAAAAAAAAAGAGAGAAATTTAATTTCCAATCCCCTGTTCTAGCTTTCTGCCTTATACTTTTTCTTTCCTTTATGTTCTACACAATAATTGTATTTCCATCCTGTCTTTTGCCTTGAAATTTCACTTCTGACATTTCCCCCTTAGACAGCAGTTTTATTTCACATAACATGTGAAACAGTTATCTTTCTCCAGCCCTTATGGCTGTTGCCAGGATCAGTGTGATCACTGTTGAACTTTGTCCTGAAGTCTCACAACCTCTTTCTGCAAGCCTTCACCACTTTGTCCTTCACTTGCAATTGAGGATTTTGGGGTCTTTTTTTTTGTTGTTTTTTTGTTCCTCACTAGCCTTTTGACTTCCTATGTTGAAAATTATATGTCATTTCTTGCAGTGATTGTGATAATGATACAATCCATGCATAAATATCTCTTCCATTGTGAAATATGATCTGACAGATTTTCTAATCTAGTGGAAGATATTTTGCATTATGCGCTTAAAACATTTTCCTTCATGCAAAGAAATTTATCAGTTGATTGATTGACAATTTCAGAGTTTAAAAAATTGTTAATTAGAGCTTTTTTCTTCTGTTGCCTGAACATAATGCATGTACACTTGTTTAACCAGTATCATTTGACAAAAGAAAAATCACATGCTGTAGGCAAGTTTTGGTCAAACATTTAGTAATCACATTGAGTAATTTAAAAAAAACAAAAACAAAAACAAAAAACAACCCCCTCAAGAAACCCTCCCCCAAAAATACCAAAACAGAAGCTAAAATGAAAAATCAGTCATAAAAGTTAAAACAGTATGAAGTGTCTCCACACTGCCTTCATGTGGAGAAAAATCTTTGTGCCCTGTTTTAAGCCCACTTTGTATGTTTGTCTGCAATATGTAGCACCGACTGGCTTTTTGTCAAATAGTGGAGGAATTTAAATTTTCTTCTATAGTAATAAGGGATAACAAGAATTAAAAGTAATATAGACATAGTATGAATCTACAGGAGCTAGAATAGCTTCTTAATAATAATTGTTCTTCTGCAAATGTACTTGTAGTTTCCTTCATGAGCTGATGAATATAGGAATGGCAGAGCAAGCATTGTGAAAATTCTTGCTTTTCTTCAAGCCTCACTGATTATATAAACTCTCAGTTACCTTAACTTCGTACTTCTATTTAGAAACAACTTCTTTATGGTCTTTTCAGGAGGTGTTGTTTGTGCTCCTTTCTTGTGACCATGGAACATTTCTTTTTCTGAGCATTGTAAGGGACAAACCTGGAGAGCGCGGAACAGTCTTCAGCAACTTGTTCAGTAACTTTTCTGTAATAGAGGCCAAGCTATATACTTTTCCTGTATTAATTCACTCATTAATGAATTAGTCATCTGCACTTCATTAGTGCATTTCCGGTCACTCATGACTTGGAATAAGGTTTTGTTTCTTTGTTGTTTGTTGTTTTTTTTTTTCTTTTAAAATATAGGTAGTGGAATGGTTTCATTTTGCATTTAATACCATGTAAAGTTCAAATCTCTTTGTCTGACATGAATTAGTCCTTGGTTGCTTGGACCTTCTTTCTTCATTGTATGACTGTTCTCCTGTCCTGGTCTAAATCCTCTATACCTGCCTAGAATATTTAATTGACCTAATTCCCCCACTGACCTAATATTTTTCTCCCATGTAGGAGATCCATTCTGATGTGATCGGCAGATTTTCCTTCAC
>NW_010323497.1:530-8458 GCF_000700745.2 Antrostomus carolinensis | reverse complement strand
TCTTGTTTGTTGCCCATACTGCGTGCATTAGCGTACATGCGCTTCAGGTGGGCTGTTGATGTAATTCTTAACTCAGGCTTTCCATCCTTAGGCTGATCACTGGAGAGCCCGGTTTCAACCCCTTCCCCCTTCAAACCTAGTTTAAAGCCCTCCTGATCAGCCTCGCTTTTAGGATTCCAGTAGAGAGCTGGTCTGAGCAGAGGATCAAACATCGAAACTCAGTCTGATTCTGTAACCAGAGGATTTGAGGAGGCAGTAAATGAAAACAATCAATAATTCATATCTCTATTTTTTTTCCTGAAAAAGTTTGGTGACACAAGCTCCCATTCTTCCTGAAGTGCAGAGGAAACTTCTGTAAAGATGTTTGGGTCAGCTGAACCCAAAGAGGAGAGTTAAATTTACAGTAGAAACAGGAGGTAGCAGTGGAGTGGGTGTCACCTATCAAACTATAAGCTTGTCTCTTTGACTGTAGCTACAGAAGAGGACTAAATGGAAGCAAATAGCAGAGTGCCTTATTCAAACTGCAACAGAGATCTCGCATGTGCTGCTTGCGTTATCATGCAGGCATTTGAATGCTGTGTCTCTCTTTGTAGGTCAGTACAGTGCTGTACCACCTCCTCAAGCTACACAGGCAAAAAAAGGCCTTGCCAAGGCTCCTGCAAAGAAGACTGAGAGCAGTGACTCTTCCGACAGTAGTGATGAGGCAGAGCAAGTGACCCCAAAGGGAGGAGCAGGTATGTTGTGAGGAGAGGAGGCTGCAAAGGAAGTACTACACGATGCGGGCAGCGTTTTGGCAATCTCTTGATTTTCCTTGGAAAAGCCATATGACTTTCATCTATTTGCTGTTTGCTTCTCTGGAAGCTTCTGAGTAATTTGAAGGCATCCCAAACAGAACACTCTGTATGACCTCTGGATACAAACTGTGCAGGTTGGATTACTTTGGATGTGTCGGTTTGAAAAGTCATTGGGATCTAGTTTAGCGGGAATGAGCCAGGCCCATTGCTGCAGCTGGCCAGGTCCTTGCTTGGCTTCTGATGCTGCTGGCTGAATGGCTGGTGCCCTGGGTAGGGAGCTTTTTTACATCTGGAAAGGTTTGGATCTTGGGATAGAGGTTTGATGTGGATGTGGCCTGTTAACTTTAGACTTGCTTTTGCAGGCAAAACAGTAGTAGCTAAAACAATCCCTGGCCCCAAAACCAAAGTTGTGGCTACCAAGAAGGCTGAATCCAGTTCTGACAGTGACTCAGGTAATTAAAAAAATAATGTTTTAGGGTCTTTTTGTTAATGTTTTTATTGGCCAAGTTGCTATATAGTGGTGTGTCTGACAAGATCCTTAGCTTATAAGGTCAAAAGCTTCACAGTCTCCATAGCTGACAAGGTGTGAAATTGAAAAACAGCATCCTGCTATGCAGAGTGTAGCCTGACCATGAGACACCAAGGAGACCATTGGCAAGTGCAGGAAGGTCTGCCTGTTGCTGGATGGAAAGGATGGGGCATCATGTGTATCAGGTTTCTCCAGGAAGGTTAACGCTTACACTTTTTGATGATCTATGTATTAAGCTTTCTGGTTTCTGTTATCCCATTATGGGATCTGGGAGAAGCTATATTTATTTTTTCCAAAATAAAAAAAAATATCAGCATACCAAACTAAAAAATAGACTCAAAAGATGACTTCTCCTAATGTGACCCTAGAAATAGGGAGCAGTGTGCTTTGTATCTTCTGTTGATTAGGTTTAAGGTTTGTGTAAACTTGTTATGTGCTGCATTTCCCCTCCAAGTTCAGGGTGCTACTGTTATATATCTCAACATCTCTACTGCCATGGAAGCGTCTGTGGGTGGCAGCTGCCTGTCTGTCTGCAGACAGCTAGCACTAGACTGTGTGACCCTTCAACAAGTGGCAGGAGTTCTGTGTCTTCCAGTTTTTTTAGCCTGATTTCTCACAAATCAACAAGGTTTTGATTACTGTCACTAAAGTGTTCAGAAATGTTAGAATAGATCAGGCTTAGCATTCCAGTTGGCTGACAGGCATATTTATACACAGGAGTCTCCAGTCTATCCTCAGACTGCTGCTAAACATGTCTGGTACAGGAAATAAAAAGCTAAAATGAGATACTGTCCTGTTGCTGCCTCATTTTCCCTCCTTTGTCAGTTTTATCTCCTGATTTCTTGCCTGTTCTTTGATCTTTACTGCATAGCTTCTTCTTTTCTCGATGTTTCTTCTCGCTGAGTTTGTTCTTGGTGAATACCTGTACTTTACCTTTGTCCAGTCCCTTACTCCATACCTCTTGTCCTACATTATTCTCCAAAGATCTGCTTCGTTGTGCATGCATTAGTGAAGAACTTAAACTGCTTGTTTCCACTTTCTCACAACAAAGAAGATATGTGGAAAGATGAATGCTGTACCCTGGCCATTCAGGAAGTGTTCATCAGATCCTGCTTCTTGCTAGTTATCTGGTGGCTCATCCTTGGGCCACAACCCATGTTACTTTTCACTTCCCCATGAGTTATATACATGTTATTACTAAAGTAACTCGCACCAGAACTTTATTAACTTAAAAAACATCCTGTTTTTCTCTTTAGATTCTAGCTCTGAAGATGATAAGAAGAAAGTAGGGAGTAAGCTTCCAGCTAAACAACCTGTGATGAAGAATACTTCCAAACCAGCAAAAGTAGCTGTGAAGCCAGGACAAGCAAAGAAAGACTCCAGTTCTTCCTCAGACAGCTCAGGTACTGGGATAGGAGACAATGAGAATTTCCAGATGCATGTTGTGCTTTCCCAGGCCTCTGTTTCTAGGCAGGGTATGAGGGCGCAGTTGGACAGGAGTACCCATTGCAGCGTTGTTTCAAGCAGCTAATGAAGTGCACTGTGCATCAACACTGAATCTGCTCATTTAGCTTCATATTGAAGGAGTGGGGCTTAGCCTTGATTATTCTTTTCCTTTCCATTTTAGATTCTGACAGCTCTGCCAAGAAGGCCCCTGTGAAGCCCACAACTAAAGCAGCAACCCCTGCAATAAAGAAACCACAGGCTGCCACAAAGAAGGCACAAAGTAGCTCTGATTCAGATAGCAGCTCCAGCAGCTCTGAGGATGAGAAGAAGAAGAAAGAAACGCCAGCTAAATTAGCTGGCAAAGTGAGTAAGCCAGTGTCCAAATCTTCTACCCCAGCTCCCAAAGCAAGCACTTCTGACTCTGATAGCTCAAGCAGTGAAGAAGAAAAGAAGCCAGCAGTGAAACCACCCAGCAAATCTACAGGGGCAGCAAAAGCAACTGTGGGGAAGAAGGCAGCTGCTTCTAGTAGTAGTAGCAGCTCATCTGATAGTTCCAGCGAAGAGGATGAGAAGCCCAAAAAGGCAGGGAAAGGGGCACAGAACAGTTCTAAGACCACTGCCTCCACAGAGAAAGCAAAAGCATCCACACCAGCAGCAAACAACCTGAAGTCCAAGCCAGCTGGTGGCAGCAGTAGCAGTAGTGAAAGCAGCTCTGAGGAAGAGACTGGAAAAGCCAATGGAGGTATTACCTACAGCGTGGCAAGTGGGTCTGTCAGGCAGTGTGACTGAGCTAAGCATGAATGGGGGCCTTTCCTAAAAAATATTTGGTCTAATCTCTGTGCTATTAGATTATGCCATCTGGTGCAGTACTAAGAGGGAAGAGCTGGTTTTTAATTTGGTGTGATCCTTTTTGTCTGTATTGTGTATCTCCTGGCAATGGAATTTGTGGTAACATGAAGCACATTTCTGTACAGTTGTTGTCAGTTGCCATCTGTGCATGCACAAGATTGTTAATGGCAGCAAGGCAGACTGCTGGAGGACCTTGTCTGTGGTGAGTGGGACACCACAGATAATATCCCAATGCACAGTCTCAATCTTTATCCCTCCAGGAGGGAAACAGCTTTGCATGTCCTAGCGATGTGTGCAATTGCATACTGTGTGATTCCAAGAACTGGCAAATTTTAACCAACAGAACTTTCTCAAGTGCACTAAATCATTAAAACAGAGGCGCCCTGTTCCACAAAATTATCTTTATCCATTAGGCTAGGATAGGAAGATCTTTGCTGACCCAGAATGGCTATTGGTGTGTGTTAATAGCAGTCTTGTATTCTGGATGAGGTAATGCAGGGACTGACTTTAACACCTCTGTCAACACTGGGTTTGCATTCTGGGGGAGAGATGCCGTTGCCTTTCCCAACACTGCAGTTACTCTCTTTGAAGTTTTACTGCTGTACGTCTAACAGGCACAATCCCGAAGAAACAGAAGAGGGAAGATGTTCAGGAGCCAGAGACACCACACAACAAAAAGGCAAAGATCAAAGCCAAAACACCACACACAGTTCCCAAGGTGAAAAAGGTGAGTGAGGATGGACTGTGGTGACTGGTGGGAGAAGCATCTCTGCCTCCTGAACAAGCAGGCTTGTTTCAGTTTTTTGGGGATGTTGAGCCCACAGGATTATTTGTATTTGTGTGCCCTCCTCAAGCATATAAACTGTGTCTGGGGAGCTTTAGGGATCGCACATGCGTGCATAATGTTATTCTGACAAAGGTTGATTGGATATGCTTGCACAAGAGCATCCCTGTGCTGCCTGATCTGAAGAAGGAAAAGGATTATGAATCTGAGAAACACTTAAAGACTGAGATGATGTGAACAGGGCTCCGTATTTGCAGGGCAAGGAGGGAAGGAGGTTGTCACTAAGGGAATATTGTGCATGTGTATGTGCTTACTGCGTCTCATTTTCTCTAACAGCAGGGCTCTCCATTCCGCCGAGTAAGGGAAGAGGAGATTGAGCTGGATGCCCGTGTTGCTGATAACTCATTTGAAGCAAAGGTAGGGCTAGGTAGTGCCCAGGGTGGTAACACTTGGCCTCTGCAAATACACTTCGGCAGAGCAGCCTTGGTGTGCTTGTGGGCAGTCGTTTTGGTGGGAGCTTTTCCACCAGGAGGTGCTGTTAGGAAGTGTGTGAGCACTGGCAGGAGGTCCATATGAGACTGGTATCAGCTCCAGTGTTAATGTACTGGTGTTTGCTGGATAGAATGAAGTGCAGAGCATTGCCTTTACTCTCTGGGGTACTGACCTGAATTTCTCTTTTCTCTCCCCCTTCATCCCTCACAGAAAGGAGCAGCTGGTGACTGGGGTGAGAAGGCTAACAATATCCTGAAGTTCACTAAGGGCAAATCTTTCCGCCATGAGAAGACAAAGAAAAAACGAGGCAGCTACCGTGGGGGCACTATATCAACCCAAGTCAATTCCGTCAAGTTTGAGAGTGACTGAGAGTGTTTCCTTGGGAATTCATAAACCGTCTGCTCACCAGAATGGCTTGGATGGGCATATGGACATTATGAATGTCAAGCCTTCCTGGAATGCTGTCTCCCCTAGCCCATTGTGGGGCAGGCACCGCCAGCGTGGGCACGTGGGAGAATGGTTGGATGTTTTCCCCTTTTATTTCTAATTCCGGTTTAGGCCCTTAATTTGCAACCGTCCTTGAGCTGGTGTTACTGGCACCACCAGGGTGACCTCCAAGACTCACATTTTCTATGGTCTTATTTTAAAAGGCTGGTGGTGATTTTTCATTTCAGTTTCCTGTCCATCTAGTAGAAAAAAGATAAATCACTCTTCTGTATCTTAACCTCCCACTTATTTTTCAACCAGTTTAACTCTGATACCTGTGAAATGGCAAGTATAGTAACTTGCCTTTGGCTAGTTACTCTAAGTGCAACAACTGATTTGAACCCTCTGGCTGTAATTCCCATTCCCACCTGACATTTCAAGTTCACAGTTGCAGTGTGACAGGGGTTTTTTTTTTTCCATTTCCTTCTTTTATGGTTTCACCTTGCAATAAATTCCTACCTTCGTCTTCCTTCCACTCCTGTTGAGGCCACTAACCAGAGTACTTAGAGAAGCAGACTAAATACACCTTAGTAGTTGAGCAACTGCATTGCTTGCAGTTGCGAATTGGGGGCTATTGCCAGAAAGACCCAGGTCTTTAGTACTGCTGTGGCACTCCTGGTAACACTTTCATTGGGAATGTAACTGGGCAGCAGAGATGCAGAAAAAACTCTTGACTGCATGGAGGGTGTGATGTTTGGTTCAGTGGGAATGGGTAAGGAGGTGGGGGAGGTAAAGCCCTCTTTTCTACCCAGCTCTGCTTTTTACTGTGTTTTTGTTTCAGAGGCTCTGACTGCAATGTGGCATTACTCCTTGTTCTCTCTGAACATAAAACATGCCAACTTACGCTTACGCCCAGCAATGGGCCTTGCAGCTTGTTAGGAGGCAAGGTGAATGTATCATTAATGCCTTAAAATTTCTTTTCTGGGTTGGATCACTTGCTCTTTGAGCTGTTTTCCATCTGTTAAGTCTCTCTCAAATAAATGGCCAGTTTCCCCATAGCACTAAGGTAAATAAAGTCTGGTGCTGTAAGGTTTGACGTGTTAGCTACATGTACACATTTGGTATGGGGAGCCTCAAGCAAGTTCATTGACTTGCAGCCTAAACTGAGATTTCATGAGCAACTGAGATAATATAATGGTTGAGAGGAAGGTTTGCTTTCCTTTCAGTTGTGTGACTGTCTTCTGGTGCAACTCACCTCTGGTAGAAAATGGTTCCCCCAACACCTTTTTTTCCCTGTTAGGTGGGTTAAGTTAAATTTAGTTTGTGGAGCAGTCTGCTGAGCCCACAGCCAGTATGAATTGAACAGCAGTAGTGCATATCTGGGAAATGGGGTGGTGGGCTGTAAGAACTGCTCACCCCATCTCGTGGAAATGCCAGCCACCAAGAGAGGTTATGCAGAGCCTGATTTCCACATTTCCATTCCTTACCTGAAAAGTGACAGTGAGAAGAGCCCTGTTCTTAAAGGAAGCTGCATTTGTGTGCAAAGCCGTGTCACCTAATTGAGGGTTGGATGAGACTTGATGAGCCACCCTATATACCTGAGCTGCAACTTGTTCCAATGATCATTTTCCAGGATTTCCCCTCTGGCTTTCACAGTTACTCTCGTGCCTGGATTCTAGGCTGTAGCAGAGGGGCCCAGGAGACCACGGTTAGCGTGAGGAATTAAAGTTTAGAGGCCATAGGAGGGTGGGAAGAGTATTTTCTGCCTGGGGATTTGAACATCTTGCTTATGATTTGTCATTTTCCCTCTTTCTTCTGTTTATCAGGAACTTAACATTTGGAACTCAAAAAAATTTTATATTTTGGGGGTATTTTAAGTGTGAGAATTTTAATGTGTCAGAAAATAAAGATTGCTGCCTTTGTAATGTGAGTGGATCTGGTAGTTAAAGGTGTGGAATAGCGAGCGGGAGAAGGGAGGGTATCGGTGCTGGTGGTAATGTAGCACTGCGTCTCTACCTCTGTCTGCAACCGCTTCTTGTCTGTCTAGTTACATGCTCATGTGCATGTAACGGGCCTCCAGAAGTGGAAGGTGGCCTGTGCAGCTGGCTGTCAAGTGACTGCAAGAAATTGGGATAAAACTCTTGCTTATACCAAGACAAACTGAGGCTGCTCAAGTCCCTTCCCACCAGAGTATCTGGTTAGCTCTTCTCAAATATTGCTACCACCAAATCATCTGTATGGCAGCTGGCACTGCAACTTAAGTAGCACCAGCCTACAGGAATGAGAAACAATAGGCATAACTGAAAAATTCTGTGTATACCTGGGTAAAAGTAATTTCTGTGTCCCCTGAGATTTCTTACTCCTCTGACCGTGTGGAGGGAAAAGAAGCTTGCTAATAGGTCAGGCCTGTGGAGGCTTTGTGTGCTGTAATGCTCTTTTTTTTTTTAGCCCTTGTGCTGTGCCTCTATGGAAAGGTTGGGGTGAATTGCTGGGTGCGTTGGGCTGTCAGTTGCTCTGTGACCAACACTCTCTGCCATGGCCTTCCACCTCAAACGTGATGTTGTAGGAGAAGGTGTAACTATCTGGGGTTTCAGCAGCAGCCACAAAG
>NW_010323497.1:0-513 GCF_000700745.2 Antrostomus carolinensis | reverse complement strand
CGCCAGCCACAAAGAATGGCGTTAACCTTGCTGGAGATCAGTGCCTGACCGAGCAAGTGCAACAATTGCTGGGGGGGGAATTCTTTGTGGGACTCAAAGCTACATGCTCTTCCATGTGCTCGACACAGGGGAAAACCGCTCCCTTCACAAGCCTTTGCAGCTGCTAGGCCGGCTCAGCCTACATCTCTGCTCTCGGCTGCTGTCCTGGTGTAAAGGAAACACCTCGCGGAGCACTCGGGCCTAGTTTCCATGTACATCACTGGTGCAGTTTCAGCTGTGGTTAGTGGTGGAACCGGACTGACAGGACATCCCCCCTCTGGCATGTGCCGTACCTATATGGGTGCCCGGGGACACTGGCTCTAGCCTCCCAGTTCCCCTGTGCGCCATCCTTTCCATTTTGCTGTCCTGACTAATGCGTGTGCAGCCTGAGAGCAGTGCAGCCCCCGTTCCCCTACTCTCAGAGTGCCCAGAGGGGGTGCTGGCCCGGCGAGTGTCCGGGCAGGGTCCAGCCCT
>NW_010323496.1:0-5523 GCF_000700745.2 Antrostomus carolinensis | reverse complement strand
ATTTTTTTTTTTATTTTTTAATTTTTTTTTTGGCACTGGGGTAACCAGGAGGCGGCACGGCAAAGCCGGTGCGAGCCCGGCTGAGCCGGATCCAGACCTTTTCCCTGGGGTTTATTTCCCAAACAACAACAACAAATTGGTTGCAGATTCCAAGGCGGGTAAGGGGAAAATAAAAGGAAATCAAACCAAAAATCCTTTGACTGCAGAGATTAAAGGAGATCAGAGGCCAAACACACAGTCAGCACCCAGCTCCTACCACTCACATGATGGAAGCTGCTTTGCATCCAGGCTGTAATTAAACAGCTGTGTTTTCTTTAAAGTACAATTTCAAGTTTGTTCAAACACCATTTTTTGCAGAGTATCACGGGATTTCAAATGAATAGACTTTAAAAAATAAAATAAAATAACATTTTATAGGGTGGCCTTCAATTTGTGACCGAGGAAGGAGAATATCTGGGGAGGGGAAAAAGAAAAGATAAAATAAAATGAAATAGAAAAGAGATGAAAATTGCCTGCAGCTAAACACGCCTGGGCAGTGAGGATGTGCAAACCAGGGCAGACGACTGGCAAACGCAGGGTTAAGGCTCCAACCAACCCCTCTATTAAGAGCTGAGCACATTTAATGGTTTAATATTAACCGAAGCGTGACGGCAGGATTTCAACCCAACTGTCTCGCCGGGGAACGCTCAGCTCAGCCTCGCCCAGGGCTCCAGCTCCCTGGTGAACAGCTCCAACAAGCAGGGTAAAACCAGTTACCGAGCTCAGCTGGTTCCAGTATCCCCTTGAGTGGGGAGATGAGATGCCAACAACCCCTTGGCATGACCAGGGGTGTCCAACCACCCCGTGCACACACACACAGACACACACACACGCGTGTGCGCGGCGGTGGGAAGCAGGACTCGGTTGACAGCAGGTAGCGTTGGCCGGCTGGGCAGATAGTCAATACTTAATTTGAGGTTTAGCCTTTCAACCATTTCCCATTCATTTCAGCAAATGGATTGGACTCTCACATCTGTGGGAAGATCGAAGGGACCCCCCCTCTCCCCCTTTGCCCACCCCTTTAGCTGGCCAGGGTGGTAGGACATAGACTGCCAGACTCTCCCTCCCAGCAGCTCCGGGGTGTTAATGGGAAGTCGATGAGATGGTTAACGACTGCTCTGGGTTTGACCTTCGTGCAGGCTGAGCTACTGAGCTATTTTGTTAGGAAAATTGTGGCTTCAGCCCGCTGGCTGGTTCAGGAGGCTAATTGCAAAGGGGTTGGCAACTGAGAATTGGGGTTGCTGGTTCACATCCACTCTGGGTTTCAGGTTCCTCAGTGCTCATGTTGCTTCAGCCTCCAAAATAGAGTCTGGCTGAGACCACCTCCCACATCTCAGTTCTTCTCCAGCATCCCTGCAAGGGCTGCTCCAGCACCTCCACATCCCCACCACCCATCCCTGCACACAAGCCATGCCCTCCCAAAGCAACCCAGGCTTCAAAGCAGCATCTGACCTTCTTTCACAGGTATTATAGAGGTGCTTACCTGAAATCATGTCTGTCTGGAGGATGTAGGAAGCACAGCAGCTTTGCTGACACTGATACTATCACCCTCCAAGGCAGAGCCAGCCCTGCTCAGGCTCAAGACTTAGGTACAGAGCAGCTTTCCATGCTCTATAGCCCACCTGATGATGAGGTAACGATCTCCACCTTGGAGCCCATCGATGGAATGACAATCCCCACCTGGGAGCCCATCAACGGGGTAATGAGCCCCACTTTGGAGCCCATCAATGGGGTGATGAGCCCAATATGCTCCCAGGTGGGGATGGTCACCTCATCAATGGGATTGCCACGCCAGATCAAGCATGAACCCCCCCACTTTGCACAGCAGCTGATGAGAAAAGCCCGTGTTTCACAGGGAAGGACCGAGCACATCCACCCGCTGCCACGGGACCCCCCCAGGACCCCACTGTCCTCTGCAGCCAGGATGCACAGACCCCATGCAAAGGGGGTGATTTTTTGGGGACAGACGGTTGCAAAGGTCACTGTTGCCCTCTGCTGGTCCAGGGACAAGGAGATCTGGGACAGCCCAGCTCCCACCCCAGCACCATGCTGTCCTTTGCTGTCACATGTGTGCTGAATGCTCCCGTGCTCAGCCAAGCTGCCACCACCTCAGCAAGCTCGTGTTGGTCAATCTCTCTTGCCATCAAAGAGCTTTTTTGGTCCCAAGTCCTTGTCATCTCTCACATAAAGCTTTTTCTCATAGTCACCTCTGTGGGCTGAGCCTGCAGAGACCCTCAGCTGAGCTGGGGGAACAGCTTCCATGTGGGAAATCAAAATCTCCAGGAAAACAAAATCTCTGGGAAATCAAAATCTCCAGGAAATAAAAATCTACAGAAAATAAAATCACCAAGAACTAAATCAAATCTCCATCCCCACGGGACTGCAACCCACCTCCTCTGCTACACACTCCTTGGGGCCACCCTGCCTCCCACCCCAGTTGGTTTCCATCCCAACAGGTAACTCCCTCCTCCTTCACTTGCTCCCAGCTCACTATTTTTCCCTCTCATAAACAAATCAACAGGAGGTACTCGGAGGCTGGCAACCAGAAGGCAAAGTCCACAGCTTGCTAAATTCAAAGCTGTCGTTGCAGTCACAGCGTTGGCAGAGAGCCTGGCCAAAGCTGCCCTGCCTGCAGGTCCCCAGCAGGCTCAGCACCAGGGATGCTGAGCCAGACCTTGCCCAGCAATTCCTGGCTCCTGGCCATGCAACAACCTCAACATCTCCAAAGCATATGGGGAGGAGGGATGTTTTAAGAGAAGTGGGGCTGGGAGATGCCTCAGGACACCTGGGGAAGAAGAATCCTGTGGGTTATGTGGCAGCAACACTGGTAGCCAAAGGGGTTGGGGATGGGCACACCCGTGGGTCTCAGTTTGATGAGACAAAGGTTTTGTGTGTACATGGTACCTCCTGTCACCAGTCCTCCCAGTCACAGGGCTGTGTAGAGGGAACCCACCCCTGGGCTGACCCTACAGGGAGACAGCCCAAATAACCTTCCCTTCCCCCAGATGGGAGCAAGGACCACCACCCAGGTCCCTGAGTGTCCTACACCTGGGTTCTATATCGTGCTTGCAAACCCCTGTCAATAAGCATTAAGAAAGGATCCAGCTCACTAGGGAAGGGGGAAAAAATCTGTAGGGTTAAGATAAAGACATGATGACAGAGCAAGACAGGGTGTTATCTTGGGCACGGTGGAAGGAAACGAGAGCTTGGAGGGAGGGAGGGAGGAAGGGAGAGAGGTGGATGTTTTCTCCTGCAGAACAGCAGTCTGCCAGGCTGAAGGTCAGGAGAGGTCTGCAGCAAATCTGCTTTTAATTGGAAACGAGCACAGCAATCATCCCCATCCACGGCTACCTGCGTGGTGATGCTGTGAGCTGGCTGCCACCACAGCTGTCCTACAGCTTCGCTCCCAAAATACATCAGCTTATTTTTTTTCCCCAGTAGCATAAATGGCAGCTCAGCATCCCAAGGAAAGCCATGTGTGTGGAAACACAACCAACCCCTCCTGCCTCCCTTTCAAGGGAGGAGAGCAAGAACAAGATCATAAAACCATTTGGTTGGAAAAGACCTTTGAGATCATCAAATCCAACCGTCCTTAGCTTGTTGTCCTCCTACCTCCCAGCAAGAGTGAGAGGTGGAGGAGAAAGACCCCGTTTGGATCTGGGGTTTGGAGACACATGTAGAAACCATGATTTCCTCAAAACTTTGGATCTGCTGGAGCTTGGAGGTTGCTCTGATGAACATGGCTTGTGCTATATTGGAGTTACACCATGCAACTCCAGCCAAGATCTCACTGGGGGATTTGTGGGGCCTCATCAGGAAAAAGCATCAAGAGGTTCCCAGGAAGACATTGGGGGAGGAAGGAGGTTGCAGCTTGGTTGTAATCTTCCTCCCCCAGGTCTTCTTCCCTTTCCATCCCCACCAGCCTGGTCCCTGGCAGGTGGCTGTGGTGGGGAGAGCTGCTAAGTCTTAGCAGCTGTGGTGGTGTTCCTGAGAGATCATGGCTTCAAGCAATGCCTCCCACCAGCAGCCAAGCTGCTCAGCATCTTCCTGCTATCACAAGAACATCTCTCATCCCTGGAGACAAAAGCATCTCCCCAACCTGCCCTCAGCCCCTCCAGCTTTCCCTCACTTCCATTTCAGCTCTTCCCACCTCTTCCTTATTGGTCCCAGTTCCTTCCTCTCACTGGTCCCCAGCTCATCCAGATGAGTCAACATGACCACCGGGTGCTTAGGGCACAACAGCACTGATGTGACTTGCAAACACTTTGTTTCTGGCAAAGTGTCATTGAAAGAAGGGATGAGGGAACAGCAGTTCACTGAAGCTCCAGAAAGTGAGAAATTTAAGGTCCTGCTAGTCATCATCCCACCAGCACCACCACCAGTACCACCAGCACCATGCACTGGGGAAGGGCAGGAGCAATGGGGAGCCCAGAAGAACGAGCATGGCTCATGCTAGCCTTGACCCAGTGTGGACCAGCTGGACTCATGGCTTTACAGTCCATCTGATGGATGAACATTGCTGCTTGGGGGGTGAGTGATCAAGAGAATGGCATCCCAGCCATGGGGCATGTGGAAAAGAGGAACTTGCCTTGAGGAACATCATGGCTCAAATCCCCAGCCCAGCCCAGTGGTGCTTGCAGTCCCAGCCACCACTCCTATGTGTGTGTCCCTTAGGGACAACTCAATGAAGCTCACGGAGAGGATGGTGACCAACACAGAGAGGTCCTTGGCTAGTTCTGCACCCTAATGGCTTCCTACATGCAGAAGGTGGCCAACCTCCTCATTGAGGTGGACCTCCTGGTGAAGCAGCTTGCAGACTACAGCAACACCGAGAGCCTCACGCCGCAAAGGGCTTTGCCGGGGAGTTAGCCAAAGTGCAGGATTACAGGCAGTTAGCGGTTGAGACCACAACCTCCTAACAAGGTCCTAAGCAAATAGGTCCCAGATGTGGGCCTTCCCATCAGGAAGCAATAAACACACGCCCGCAATAAAGCGAGCTGCAAGCGCTCTGCGGCGCGGTAGTGACTGGGATGTCCTCCCTCCTGCTCCCACCATCCATGGGCTGAAATCACCCTCTGTGTGATGCACAGCTTGGTCCTTCATCCCACTGGGGAGAAATCGAGCCAAAGGTTGGACCTTGCCTGAGATGATGACACATGACTGCTACTCAAATTATTTTGGGGTGGAAAGGGGGAAATTGCACCCTCTCCCCTGTACCACCTCGTGGTATGTGGTACCTGGAGGTAAGCACATCTCTTAGATGCTCTGGTTGGCATCACCAGCTGGGAGACCTCCAAGTCTGGATCTGGTCCAACCATGCTGGCTGTTGGCCTGTTCCTGTTGATGCTTGCACTGCCTTTCTACCTGGCAGACAAACATCCCCTTTCCTTGTAGACAGAGAGGCTGGATGTGAAGGTCGTTGAGCCTCTGAAGCTCTACAGCACCCACAGAACCACAGAATCCCAGAATGGCCTCCATTGGAAA
>NW_010323495.1:4313-12440 GCF_000700745.2 Antrostomus carolinensis | reverse complement strand
TGTTCAGAGCAGCGGGGGGACGCGTGTTGCTGTGACACTTGCAAATTGAGGACAGGCTCGTTGTCAGGTGATGTGTATTTAAAAGCGCACATCGAAATATGTGTTAGAGAGGGTTTATTTGTAGCCCAGGACCAGTCGACTTACGTTACAAGTTCACTGTCAGTACCTGAGACACTACCAACTGTTGCTGTGCTGTGCGTTATTTCTGTATTTACCAAGTTTGAATTTACACATAATTATGGTTTTGTCTTACTTCTCTGTATTTTCTCTTGCAGAATGACACGGTGACCATCAGAACCAGGAAGTTCATGACAAACAGACTGCTTCAGCGCAAGCAGATGGTAAAAGAATACAGAATGCCTTTAATTGTCTGTTGGTTCTGGGTTGCAGGCCTTGCTTAGCCACTCTTAAGTAAGGAGCCCTTAAAACTTCCAGAGTTCTTACTGTAAGAACTTAAGAGATTTAAATATGTTGATGCATGCTGAAGGTAGATCTTGGTGGTGAGGTGGTGAGCAGTTTGTCTTTTGAAGCAGGAAACTGTTATGAACACTTTTGTAATAAGTAATACTTTTTTGCTGCTAAAGTGGGTTAATTTAAGTGTTAAGCTCATGGTGGGACTGTAGGAACTGGCAGTTGTACTGGATATTGACCTTCTCTTGCTTTTCTGCAACTTGTAAAAATTTTTTCATAGGTGATTGATGTTCTTCATCCTGGGAAGGCCACAGTCCCCAAAACAGAAATCAGGGAAAAGCTGGCAAAAATGTACAAGACAACCCCTGATGTAATTTTCGTCTTTGGCTTCAGAACTCACTTTGGTGGTGGCAAGACGACAGGTTTTGGCATGATCTATGATTCCCTGGACTATGCAAAGAAAAATGAACCAAAGCACAGGCTTGCCAGGGTAGGTTGTTTTATGATAATTTGAAGACAATTAGGATGGATTTGCAGTGTTTAGTTATTTGTAATTTACATGTGTAAAAGCTAAAGTTTTGTAAAAGTATTGTTGGTGTACTCAGAGTTCTATAAGAGTTCTTAAAATAGGGTAGGTTAGCTTCTACATTTGCAAAATAGGGTAAGTTTTTTATTATGTATTACAGGGGAATTGGGAAGGCAAAACTGATGTTACCAGTAAGGTTTAGCAGTAATAGATAACTAGCCATTACTGAGGGTCTTGAAGAAGTGTAAGAGATGGGACTGATGCAGATGCTGCTTTAGGGTTTACTCCATGTTGAATCATTTATCAGTTAGTGAGCTTGTCTCACTATTTAGCTAATATTTCAAATTTAAACAGTATTTGAAAAATCCAGAAATAGTAAAATGTAAATTTAGAAGTTACTGTCAGTGAAACAAAGTTAAATGTAACTTGAACTGTTTTTTGGTAGCATGGCTTGTATGAAAAGAAGAAGACTTCTAGGAAGCAGCGAAAGGAGCGTAAGAACAGAATGAAGAAAGTCAGGGGCACAGCCAAAGCAAATGTTGGTGCTGGCAAGAAGGTAGGATGAGAATATCTGTAAACTAGAGTGAACATATTGCCTTTGAAATGTTGATTAGAAATTATTCAACAGAATAATGTTGTTTTTCTTCCATTTCTTTCACCTGTTCTGCTGGATTACAGAAGGTAATTGTGTGGTGTCGTATAGCTTCTTACCAGCTCAGTAGCTTAGTTTTGCTCCTCACCGCCACAAGCGTAGCTGATAGAGCGTGAAACAATGCTTCTTAAATGATTGTTTTCTACATGTCACTTGAACTGAAGTTAAACCTTTTTAAATCTAACAGCATTGCTCTAATCTCGTAACTCAGCCTTGCAATATAGGAATTAGATGTTCTTAACACTTTTTACTCAAACTACCTAAATACCTAATGCTTATTCCACCAAGTTACTGTTACGTGTGGTATTACTTATAAAGAAGTTTTCATTAAGCATGTGTGGTGGTGTAGGCAGTGAGGATAGTGTGTAAATAGAAATAAGGTAGAGTGCCTGCAGATAGTGAGGTTTTTTCCCCTTGACTGGAGCTTCTTATGCTGAGGCTGGAACTTGATACAAGCTAGTCAGGTGTACAGCTTGGAGGGAGACAGAGTTCCTCTAATGTTAAACAGAAAAACCTGCCAAAACTGAGGAATAGCCCAGGTGTGAAGACGGTCATCTTCCTTAGCATCTTTTTGTCCTCTGAAAAATACTGAGTAAGCTGTGCAGCTAAGTGGGCTTTTCCAGGTGTTTTAACAAAAGAAGATAGGGTGATGGGTTTTGATGCTTAGCTCTGTAGCTGCTAAAGTGTTTTGACTTCTTAAACTTTAGTAATCTTCACTTCTGCTCTTTTCCTACTTTCTTGGAACTCTCCATCAGAAATGAAGTATTTAGCAGGTACTGAAAATGAGCTTGGATGTGGTGACTGAGTTACAGACATCACCGAAACATGTGTCCATCCCTTTAATTGAAGCACTGTACTGCCTTGCATGCATGCATGTTTGTGTTAAGCTTTCTTCTGTCCTGTAAGGGTTCAGATAACTACATAATGAACTTTGTTCCATGTGACTTAAAAATAAAATTTGGCTAATAGCCAACAAAATTTTTGAAACTAGTGAAACAACATTAAAATAAGGAATTCCAAATGAGAAGAAATCAGAGAGACTCAATGCTGTTGGGTTGAGGCATTGGTTCAAAACACCCCAGGTTCTGATTCAAAGTAGTACAGTGCAATTGCATGTGTAGTTTCACCTTTGTGTGAAAGTAGTTGTGTATCTTCATGAAAACTAAGTCCCAGCACAGCTTTGTGCATTTCAGATGGTGATTTGAAATGACACAGTTGTCAGCATTAAACTTGACTGTTGCCCTGCAGTATTCCAACTTAAAACACAAACCGAAGTGATTGCTCCATGAAATTAGATTCTTCACTTACTGTGAAGTTCTTGTTATCGTTGCATGGAAATAAACCAGGATTGCTGCCAAGGAATAGATGAGATTTGGAGCACTTTCCTTTCTGCTTTAGTGCTTTTTTAATACTGAAGTCATACAGTTGTTTACAGTATAACAGCACAAATTAGCACTTGGTATAGTAGTAACATGAGCATCCACCCTCTTGTGAATGTCAAAGGAGTCATCCAAACTACTGGTATCAGTGCAACACTAATGAACTTCCCTTTAAGAATTTAGCACTTGAAGACAGCTGTTATTGAGTGTTAATACAAAATGGTTAAATGACTGTCACTTGAATTACTAAAGCTGTCCAGTTCTTAGAGATTCTCTTAAAGCATATAAACACTTCAGAAGGCAAGACCAGGATTGTTTGCTGTGATAGCTATATAGCAGATGTGACTTCTGTATCAAGTGCTTCTCAAACTAGCATACAATCTCAATAGTAGGTGAACTGTATTTTGGATTAGAGTTTTTAAATGTTTTTTAATTATCTTTTAGTTGGCAAGTATACATGAATTGGGTCTTACTTGTTCACCATTTTTGTTAATCTTTGTGTTCGCAGCATTAGACTTAAACTAAAGACTAATTTACATGATTTCTGGAAAACTTGATTGAGAAGAGTTCTGTGCTGCATCACAGAAGAAAGCTTGCAGAATACACTTGTGTCTTAAAGCTTTGTCTTGAAAAATGCATGTTTAAATATAATGGCATGGTTCAACACCCTTTATCACAACCATGTGGAGGAATTTTTAATAGGAGTCCTGGAATATGTTTTGGAGTCCACCTACACAATCTGTGAAAACTGCTTATCTTGGAAATGTGTAGGTACTTGATTCTGAGACATCTTCAGGCAAGTCTGTATTGTTCTAAGAGTTATGTACCATGTAGTCATGAAAACTATTGAAGTGGTGAATCATATTCGAATAGTTTTTTCTTGAACTTTTAAGTCAGACATCAACTATGCTGATGCCTGACTAAGTTTTCTTTTGTGCTTCCTTTTACTTCTCACTCCTTCAAAATTCCCTTTCTGTTTTCCCTGCAGTTTCAAGAAAAGTATTTTAAAGTAGTTTGTGTTATTTAATACATTCTCTAGCTCTACAGTTAGCTGAGCTTGCATAAAAGTTTGCGACAAGTAGATATGGATGCCCCTCACATAGTGTTTGCATTCACAGCAAATGTGGAAAAAAAACCAAACCCCACCCTACTTTTTAATGTCGCAGCTGTAGTTATGACAGGCTTTGAGGTACAGGCCTTCCTAAGAAACGCGGTTTTAAAACAAACAAAACCCAGACAGACCATGATCAAACAGAAGTGTGGATGGATAGGCACTTTAAAGCGTTGTAGCCTGTAGGTATAATAGAACATGCAGTTGTATTCTGAGATACTACTTAAGCTCTAAACAGCTGTTGTTAGGTCTCGTTTGAGGGAATACATGAAATCTAAGTCTTCAGCCTTTACAGGAGTAAAAACTTTGAGGTTTTCCTATCACATTTCAGTGCGGTAATTGAAAAAAGCATATTCAAGATGGAGCCTCAAAGCTCCATCTACAGTAGTAGAACTTTGATAAACTATTCCCTTATTAATTAATGCTTTTTCTTCTTCAGTAAATGGACATACTTCAGATGGAACATGGATAAACAGGTATGACTTCAGAATGCTTTGTAAGGGTAGACATTCAGTAGCCCATAGTCATTACGGTGACATAGGTCTGATGTTGATTTATGCAAAGATCATGGTACTATGCTGATAAAGAACTTAGTGCAAGAGTTTAAGACTAAGAAAGACTGTTGTGCTTACTACTGAGTTCCTAATTTATGTGACTTCCACTTACATGAAATACCTGATTAGTAAGACTGAAATAGTAAATCAGGCAGTTCAGATTTAATGTTGCTGAAAACATTGGTTATTTAGTCTTACTGTAAACAAGGCTTACGTTTTCCCTTTTGTTAGGTGTGCTGTGGAGAGGATAGTACACCTTGGTTGTTACTGTCTTAAATAGATTAAATTAGTACGATTTCTATTTTGAGGACAAATTTTTGTTGTTTTTAATAGATATTTATTGCAAGTAAATTCCTTATAAACAAACTTGATACACTTAGACAAGTCCTAGGCTATATTATTATATCTTTGCTGCAGAAACATAAGTGAGTTGGATATGCTCTGGGCAGTAACTGTTGTAGGTGAAACTCAGGTTTTAACACAAATGATCTGAATTACTCATTTTAAGCAATAGTCTGAGAGCTGATGTAGTCAGTATAATGTCTTAAACAGAAAGCTGGTAAAGCAATTGTAGCTTTTTGAGCTCTTGTACAGAGATGGTGTATCTAGGCTCTCATTTATTCCCATGACAGTACTGTGAAATTTTGAACCTTATATTCTTCTAAGAAAGTGTGGTTCACCTGACTTGGGAATCGTTTTTTCAGGCTCAGTGAATGTATGAGTATAAAATTGTTTTAATCACATGGCAATGATCTATCTTTTCCTTTACAGACTATGTTACTCTATGAAGAAGTATAGCAAGAACTATTCTGGAAAGAAGCTGCTCATCTGGCTTTAACATCAAATAAACTATGTTAATGAAATGCTGGTTTGCCCTTTAGTTTTGATTTGAAAGCTACTGTTTTGTAAAGTTTGAGAAATTCAGGATTGGTGCATTGTTTGCATTGAATTAAAATCTTTTAATAATTAAACAACTCTTGTTTTGAGTATGAATTTGAAGTGAATCAGAGCTTTCTATGGATAGTATAACCTAGTTCCAAGCAGGCAGTATTGGTTCATGGAGGTGGACATGCTTTTGTCATCTGGTGTTTAATCTGGTTTGGAGAGTCCTTTTAAGATGTGCTTGTTTGTCTGCCTATGTTATAGAGACCTGTAGAATATAGATGAAGGGAGAACAAAACATGCAGACAAGAGCTACTCAGAGGTGCATACTTCCACACTTAAGATTTTTTTGCTGATGGAGTCAGGAATGACTTGTCTTCTGTTCCTGAGTTGTCAGGACAGGCTCTGGGGTCTGTCTCTGGTCTGCAAACTGTGCAGTACACCACTCATTTTTCATGCAGTACTGTTAAAGGAGTCATTTAAGACTGGATTAGTGTCTGGATGAGGCATGCTGTATGCTAGAAGCGTGGTCATTCTGGTGCAGGTGTTCTGAGTAGCCAACAAAACAGAAGTTTTACACTTGAAATAGGACTGAAATAGACTGGGCGGCTCTAGCAGCCCTGCTAATGAAGGCACTGCAAGTGCTACTACCTTTGTACTGAGGCAACATATTGTAATTGAGGTAAGGCATTTTTAGTGTTTGGGGGGAAAAACCAACAACTCTAACTATAGAGTTGTTAAAGTGGTTGGAAGGGGATACTGTTGTCCTAATAACTTCTGTACAAGATCTGGTAAGTATAGATGAAGTCCTTAATGCCTCTTCTGGTAACTTCAGTCTGAGTCTTGAACTAGTTGAGTTGCTATTGTCTGCATTCAGCTCTTAGCTGTACTGTACATTTTCTGTACCCCGTGCTGTAGTGTTTCTGCCTCCATTGAGGTTAGTAACTGGGATTAGTAGGCAATTGCCCTAATGGAAGGATAGGAACACCAGTTTCTTCTAAACAGGTGAACTAGTGGTGTTAGACTAAGGGGTTGGTGAAATGGAGTAATTGCTTCTAAAATAATAGTTTTGATTCTGAACTACTTTGGAAATAAAAAGGCTTCTTTGGCAGACAGACCTTCAAAGATTCATACTTATTGGATGTTTTTCCTAAAGGCTTTAAGTATATTAAATTCTAAAGAATTGCTAGGGGGTATTAAAAGTGGAATTTGTGTTGCTGCTTAGATACAGTATGTGCACTGAACTCTTGAGTCTGTACATATGTTTTGAGCAGGTGACAGTAAATTTCTGACAAATGAAAAGCTTGTAAAGGATGTGGAGCAAACGTTATGCACATAAGGCTTGGAGCTAGAACCTAAAACTGTTTTAAAGTTAATACTTGCAGTAAACCCTTTCCAAATATAATGTTCAACATCAAAGGAGGGAAGAGTCATGCTATTAAATGCAATTGAGCAATCACTAGGGGGTAGTGTGAACACAGCAATACGAATACAAGGAAGACTTGTATAGCAATATTTCATAAAACAGGCTGAAAGGAAGCCAAATTGTCCACTGTCAAATAGGTCAACCTTGAAAAGATGCATCGACAATAGTTGTCTTTATCTGAAGTTTTAAGAGATGTTTTTGTTTCACTGGTTCTTTTTTGAATTGACTGGAAACTGTCTGCTTCAGTGAAGACCATATGGTTAGTGTTTTCCAAATGTTTACTACTTTTAAGCTCTGGAGTGCTGTCACAAATTCTAGTTGCTCTTCTCAGAAGCCTCCTTACTTTAGTTTTAAGCAATCAACAAAGGATTATGAATAAGTGCTGCCATAAAGTTCTATGTCTTGCATAGTCATGGTGTTTTGACTTTATGTAAAGAATACTATTCCAGGGAGCTGTACCTCTAAAAGTAGAACTTAGTTCTGGAGTTGGAATATTAAAGGTTCACTTTTCAATTTTGTAATGTCTTAAGTGCTTTTTGTTACAGGCTCACTTACGAGGTACAATAACTTATCAAAGTAGGTGGATTTAAATGGACCATCTCACTGCTTGGTGCCAAAATTTGGTATTTGATGACCCATTTAGATGATTTAAGATTGACAGAAAAAAACCCCCAAACAACACCCTAGTGATTATGTAAAACAACTGACTGCTTGTTGCATGGTTAGGTTATAACCTCGTGCCCATAAGCTGCATTTTTGTCTTGCAATATGAGGCATTAAGCACAAAAAATAGGGAAAGGAACAAAATAACAATAAGTGATCTGGAATTAACTGATCAAATCAGATCAACCTATTTGAGTTTTCCCACTATTCTGCAGCATTCTTTGTTGATGTGGCTGTCCTTTTCTCCTATTGTTCCACCTGGAAAATGGCAGGGAACTGAATAGTTGCCATTTGAAGTCTTGGTGCTTCAACTGTCTGGAGAGATAAGCAGCTCATCATGTGAATTTCTGTTCTGCCAACATTTTGCCTTTGTATGCTGGAGTCTCAGCAGTGTGTGTGGCAGATGTTCTGTGATTCAGGAGTTTAATGCACGGGTCATACTGTGAAGAGACTCTGTTAATCCCCTTTCCTGTGGGAGGTAAAACAATTAAGGGGAAAACATTGATGAACAGGAATCTTCACT
>NW_010323495.1:0-4288 GCF_000700745.2 Antrostomus carolinensis | reverse complement strand
TCCTGCTGATCTAGGCACATCCCATCATCTATAGGTGGTAGTTTTGTCACTACTGCCTCTCCCTCCTATATTTCTGTATCTCAAGTATTTTATCTATTTGATGACCAGTCTGGAGTCCAAATTAGATTGAAGGACTTCTGGAGAAGGAACTTCTGAATTAAACCACTGATGAATAATCTCAAATTGATATGGAAAGGATTTTGTTGACTCTACCATTTTTAATGGCTAGGACTTGTTTGAGTTGTGTGTTTTTTTTTACAAGAGATATAATTACCACAGAAATTATTTGGGTTTTTTTGTAGGAAGGACTCAGAATTGTACAGCTGGACTAGTTAAGAGTAAATGATGTCTTCCTGTGAAATATATGAAAAGCTGCGTAAAAGTGTTGGGGCTTGACTTAATTGAAACTGGATCAAGTAGTCCAACTTCTTGCTGAGGTTCCACCTCTATGTTCAGTGAGATAGGCAAGGCACAGCCAGATAATGGCAGTTTCAGGTTGCCCAGAGAAGTTATGGAATCTTCTTCCCTGGAGATATTAAAAAACTGTCTGGATGAAATCCTGGTTCATGTGCTCTAGGAGTCCCTGCTTGAGCAGGGTGGTTGGACTAGATGACCTTCAGAGGTCCCTTCCAACCTCAACCATTCTCCGATTCTGTGAACAAGATTGTAGTCTAGAAGGCAAAAGACAAACGACAGTGGATCAAAGAAAGATTTACCAGGGAAGCAGAGCCTTGCTGGCGGAGCAGAGATTAGTGTCTTGGCATTATGGAAAAAGATAAAAACTGTGATGCAGATGGTAAGATGGTAAAATTTGGCATCACCTGGTTAATGATGCTGTTTTGTCTAGGAAGCTGCTTCTAGCAGGCTTGAGAACAAATCTTAAGGGAAAGAAATGAAGCTGATATTGTCAATGGCTTAAATAAGTGAGGCATAATATGCTATGAGAAGACTGCAGTACCAGTAGATGGATAAAAGAGTGATCTGGGAACTTCTTGTTCAAAGAAAATGTTATCATTTAAGGAATAAAGTATGCATGCAGGTCACTAATCTGTTTGCAAGGGTCAGAAGAAATTAACTTGTCTCTATTATTCTGGTCAGTTGCTGTACAAGATAAACTTTAATGTCATTAGTTTCATACACAGAGGAAACAGAACATTGTCCTGTAGCTGCTGTTGATACTAGATACGTACAGTAAGCTTGAAATTCTGGTTGTGAATGCTCCCTGCTCATGTGCTTCTATTTGAGCAAATCTAGATATATTGAGCCTTTTTTTGGATGGGTGCTTTTGTGGTGCTGCAACTACATGAGAGCAGTTCATTTTTTAGCTCAGAATGCTGGAAAAGCTTGATCTGAGCAGGAGAACTTTCCAATATGGGTAGCAAATGTTTCTTTCGTTCATCGTGTTCCTAACACAATAGCAACAGACTAAGTTATTTCTGTGAACACATTTGTTAAAATACCTCTAGAGGTAGAAAGTAAAGGTTTAAGTAAGCTTTGACAAGTCAATGTCAGAAGTAGGTACATCCTAGAACTTTAATGCTTTTGGACTCCTTTGCTTTAAACAGATTAAATGGAAATTTACTGTTATGTTTATTACTAACCTTTGTGAACTCTAGTTATGTCTTTAAAAAAAAAATACCCCCTGTGGAATTTTATCCTCATCTGGAATTCAGTAAGTTTCCTCTTAATTTTAGTCTTTGTTCTTTGTAAAGGCTGTGGCTAATGAAACAGCTGCAAAAGTGGCTAAAAGGCATCCTGTGTGCTAGAAGATAATAGCATTTTTTCAAAGAGCTGGCCATCGGCAACCAGTACTACTAATAAAAAAGCTCCATCTTCCTTTCCAGTTACTGCTGTTTGTACACAGAGATCCTAAATAAGGTCAAGTAGTGTGCTGAGGCAGAAGGACATTTGGAGCATCTCTGGCTTCTCGTTACACAGTAGATGTGTTAGAGCCAGCAAGAGATGTGCGAGTGCAGTGCTTCACCGGGGTAGATGATAAGGGTTTGTCCTTGTGTTCATTGGGTTACAATACAGCTTGTTATCTAATGAAGCTGGCCAGACTGCAAACTGACCTGCATTAGGAGAAACATGCTTCACTGCCTTTCGTGATGATCTGATTTGATTGTACTGGAGCTACTACCCTGCTGTCATTTTCTGTCAATTTTTGCTAGCCTTTTTGTTAAGCCAGGCATTGTTTCCATAGATTTGCTAACAGGTTTAAGTCACTGGTAACAAAACTTCTGCAACAAATGACCTCAGGTCCATATCTCCTGCATAGTGTTGGCTGTAAGTATAAAATTGGGACTGATGCTTTTGTTTTTCAATGTTTTCTGTCTGGTTTAACAGCCAATGTAAAAATCACAATGGAAGTGTTTTAGTATTTTAAAATTAAAAGGGGGGAAAAGTTGATTTTTGTGTCAGTGTTTCCTTTATAGTTTGATGGATCCTGCTACAGGCAGAAGTGAAATTAAGCTTTTTTTTTTTTTTTTTTTTTTTAAAGGCAAGTAGAGTGGTATAATCAAACTTAAGAGCTGTCAGAATTCATGTTTTCAGTATTTATTTAAATTTATCAATCCTGATGTGGTTAAAAAAAGCAAAACCAGGATACCTGATTATTGAAGAAAGGTTGATCTAGGCCCTGCTTCAGGGCTTTACAAAAGTAAAGACTAACGTAAGAACTTAGGATTGGGAGAAATGGTTTTATATTCACACACAAATATTAAACTTCTGTGTTTGTGAGGACTTCATTAAAATGAGAGTATATTTTGCTTGGCATTGAACTCCCTAGTGTTTAAACAAACGGAAGCACTGTACTAATGCATAAACCAGAGAAAACATGGTAGAATTGAATTGTCCAGAGTCAAAGAAATGCTGAAAAGTAAACACCTGACACTAAACACAGAGTAAGTAAAATATGCATCAATTTTTTTTCTTGTTTTTATTAAATGGGAAAATCTTCAGTTATAAACGTCTGCTAGTTGCCTTTTGTGGCTGTGACTGTGCTTTTGAAAAAAAAAAAATCTTTCACTGTGGTAAATGATTGCTTTAAAATACTTTCTTTAGTTTAACAGTGTTCTTTCGGCTCTTTTTGCTTATACTTCATTATATGGCATGTCTGGTGGCCTGGGGGAAAGTCTTGGTATGGGATACTTTTACAGAAGCTCTAACATGGTGCTGCACAGACCAAACCTTGGGAGTGTCTCCTTAGAAAAACCTATGCCAGCATTGAAGACAGATGCAGGTGCTCGTGTGGTGCCGGCAGGATGTTATCAGACAATCTTACAAATCCTTATGAGGCTGGAACGTTCCAGTATTCTCACTTCACAGACAAAGCACAGAAGGATAAAGTACAAATATTTTTTTTTGTTAAGTAGCTGACTGCTTTAAAATTGAAAGTACAAATGTATCTGTGTACAAATAAATGAACCTCCTATTACTATAAAAATACATCCTGTGATGACTGGTCCCTAGGTCAGAAAACAAGCAAATGCTGTGCTGGGGAATTGAACCTCGATGTCAAGGTAAGGTTCCAGCTAACAGCTGGACTGGCTCTCCTCTCAGCAAGCCAGAGACAGGACTTGCTTCTGTGGAAATACTGTCAGTGAGAGGCTCAATGTGCATGAAGCACCAAATACAACCAAGGCTCAACCAGCTCCACTCTGCCTCAGAGTCAGTGGTTTTTCTAGAAGGCAGTCTTTGGGTCAATAGCTGTGGGAAACTTGCACTTCAACCCAGCAACTAGCCCATGTTTGTTTTGGCCAGTACTGTCAGCCTGCTGCAGTTACCCAAACCTAGGAACAGGTAATTTTCTTCTACGTACCAGTGCAAAAAAAAACCTGGAGAAACTTTAAGTTGTTGTGTCTGGAGTTATGGGAAGACTGTAGAGCATTTTGTGTTGATGCTGTTCTGTGGATGAAAGGAGATACACTTCCAAGGTACATCAAGGTGCCACACTTCAGTCTTACAATAACTCCCTTTCTTTTGTAAAGATACAAAATAACTTCTGGAGAGTTTCTCAATTAAAAAAAAAAAAATAAAGAACCAAACCCCAAAACACACACTAACATACCAAAGCCCCCAAAAACCAACAAAACAAACCTTTCAGTGCCTCACTTTAATTAGAATTAGTAAATGGAAATAGAAGAATACTAACTACGGCAGACCCCTACCAAGTAAAGACTATGCACAAGGTACTTCTGAGGTCTGTTCTTCAAATAATCCTTCTCAATAACTTTTGCTTTTCAGTTTGGTTCTTCAGATCACAGAATGTCAGGGATTGGAAGTGACC
>NW_010323494.1:1208-2587 GCF_000700745.2 Antrostomus carolinensis | reverse complement strand
TCTTAAAAGGTCTTTTCCCACCAAACCCCCCCATCCCCTCAGGTGCCCCCATATCCCTCCTCCTCCACCACCTCCCCACCACCCCATGTCCCTCCCCACCCCTCCATTCCCCAGTCACTGGTGGCTCTGGACACCAGTTTGTTACCCCACACCCATCCCAGTTCAGGGACACAGCGTGTCCCCGTCACCCTGCACCATTCCCACTCGTGTCTACTCATCCTGAGCCTCAGTTTCCCCCTCTGCTGAGGGTGCAGCCCATGAGGACCAGGCTGCACCATCCCCATGGCATCTGGAGAAGAGGTGGCAGGTCCTGAGCTTGTCCACGCTCCCCCCATCTGTGGGTCACACAGGAGGGGTCCCTCAATCTCTGGCTCTTCCCTGGTGCTCTACAAGGAAAGCACCATCCTTCTCAGATGCTCCACATCCCAGGGCTGCAACCACGGGGAGCAGCTGCAGTCCCAGCAGAGCTGGGGGGATGTGGGACACTCAAGGGGGACCTGGAGCAGGTCCTGCTGATGGCTGCAAGGCTTGTCAAAAGGAGATAGATTTGGGGTGCTCCACTTGATGCTGCTCCACTTTGGTGCTGCTCCATCCTGGGATGCTCCACCTTGATGATGCTCCACCACGATGATGCTCCACCTTGATGATACTCATCCCTAGGATGTTCCACCTTCATATCCCACCCTGATGATGCTCCACCTTGATGCTGCTCCACCACGATGATACTCAACCCTAGGATGTTCCACCTTGATGCACCACCCTGGGATGCTCCACCTCGATGATACTTCACCTGAAACAAGGACAAAGCCACCACCCAGATGCTCCAGGTGGGGCACAAACCTGTGCATACAAGGGACCAAATTTGGGGACAATGAGAAGGGGGGAGAAGCTCATCCCACCCCTGTCCCCATGTCCCACCTGCACCCTTGGCCACCAGAGCTTCTCTCCATCCCTTAATCCCTTCGCCAGCCCCTGTCATTGGGGGGGTCACAGCGGTGGGGAGGGTAATTGCCAGAGTCAACATGGGGAGAGCCAGTTGTCCCCCCAGTGCCGGTTGCCCCCATGGTGCCAGTTGCCCCCATGGTGCCAGTTGTCCCTTCAGTGCTGGTTGTCCCCCCAGTGCCGGTTGTCCCCTCAGTGCTGGTTGTCCCCCCAGTGCCAGTTATCCCCATGGTGCCAGTTTTCCCCCTGGTGCCAGTTGTCCCCCCGGTGCCAGTTGTCCCCTGGTGCCAGTTGTCCCCTCAGTGCTGGTTGTCCCCATGGTACCAGTTGTCCCCTCGGTGCCAGTTGTCCCCCTGGTGCCGGCTGCCCCCTCAGTGCCAGTTGTCCCCCAGTGCCGGTTGTCCCCACGCCCGGGGTTGGCATTCCGGGGCCGGTGG
>NW_010323494.1:0-973 GCF_000700745.2 Antrostomus carolinensis | reverse complement strand
CGGTGGGGCCGGGGTGGGGCACGGCCAGAGCTCGCTGACCCGTGTTTGTCAATTTGAGTGATGGTGGCACCAGGGAGAAGTGGTGGAGGGGTTGTGACAAAGGGGCCTTGTCCCCAGGGTCCCCATAGCTTTGGTTTTTGGGGGTCTCCCAAGTCCTGTGACATCATCCTGGTGGCCCAGCCACAGGGTCGGGTTGGCTGGAGAAGGTGTTTCACCAGCCTGATGGCTGTTGGTGATGGGACACTCTGTGGAGAGCTGGGGACACTCTGTAGGGAGCTGGGGACACTCTGTGGAGAGCTGGGGACACTCTGTAGGGAGCTGGGGACACTCTGTGGAGAGCTGGGGACACTCTGTAGGGAGCTGGGGACACTCTGTGGAGAGCTGGGGACACTCTGTAGGGAGCTGGGGACACTCTGTGGAGAGCTGGGGACACTCTGTAGGGAGCTGGGGACACTCTGTGGAGAGCTGGGGACACTCTGGATGGAGTGGGGGGCACTCTGTGGAGAGCTGGGGACACTCTGTAGGGAGCTGGGGACACTCTGTGGAGAGCTGGGGACACTCTGTAGGGAGCTGGGGACACTATGTGGAGAGCTGGGGACACTCTGTAGGGAGCTGGGGACACTCTGTGGAGAGCTGGGGACACTCTGTAGGGAGCTGGGGACACTCTGTAGGGAGCTGGGGACACTCTCTGGGGAGCTGGGGACACTCTGTGGGGACCAGTCATGTCCCCAACCATGGGTCAGGAGCTGCTCATGGTTTGGAGGTGCTGATCCAACCCTGCTCCATCACTTTGTCACAGCTCTGCGGGTGTTCTCCAGCCCTGGGCAGCACTTCACCCTCCCACCACCACCACCCAGCAGCACCAAAACCCCCCGGGGTGCTCGGTGCAGCCCCCAGCCCCCTCCCCTCTGCACCCCAATATCCATAAGGAGATCATTTCTTGTAGGAACACGGCAGAGTGTGCACAGCTCCT
>NW_010323493.1:0-1309 GCF_000700745.2 Antrostomus carolinensis | reverse complement strand
TGGTGGCCCCAGAAGTGGAGGCAGCACTGCAGACGAGTGAAGATGTCCATGAACATCAGGGTGTGCACCTTATTCTACAAGGAACCCAGGCAGCCACATCCAGGTGCAGTTGTTTTCCTCAAGACTTCTTCAAAGAGAAAAGGGGTGGCAGAAAACCTTACAGCCGTGTCAAAACATGAGATGGAAACATGCAAAGCAGCTTGGACTCCTGCCAGTCTCCCCGCTCACCCTGCCCTGTCTCCCTGGGAAGCTGCCAGCCTTTGAGAAGACACTTTGCCCATCCATCTGCTGGAACCCCCAGGCTTTTATCTTCACTGTCATCTGCTGTTGGCTCAGTCAGCTCACCTGGACACCTGCCTGGGAGATGAGCAGCTCATGGATGTTCCCTACCCTCAACATAAAGCTGCTCTTTCTAAAGATGAACCCTTCCAATATTTTAGTGTCTCTATATTTAAATTTTGCCCTTTACAAGATGGGAACTCCTGTAAATCTACTTCTTTATCTCGCAGACATTTGCATGTGCCCTACTTTATTGATCCAAGATGAAGATGTAATTATGATCTATCGGCAGATGAGCTTGTGAACTACGTCTGGGTGTCACGCCCTAGATAAGCTGAGAGGCAGGGCAGAGATAGAAGCTTTGTTGATTGCTTTGCTCATGCAAAAAAAAAAATATATATATATTGTGAAAAAAATTTGGTAAATGAGGTTATGGGGAGGGTGGAGCTCTCAGGAACCTCTAGTCCAAAAAAAGACCTGGTCTTGACTCATTATCTACACCCCATCCAGTCCAGCAGCTCGAGGAGTTTAATAATAATGTTCTAGTTGCACAATGGGATTCAGGAAGTTATTTTCATCTGCTGAAGATGACTTGGGAATTATTCCCATTTTTAAAAAAAATTTAAAAAATTAAAAATTACATGCCTGAAAACCACTAACTTGGTTCTTCTTGAGAAGGAAGCAGCTTGCACAAGGTAACCTGACCTCCAAGAGCTTAGCTGAGGCTTTTTAGGGAAGAGCCATTAGACTTTCAGCTAAGGAACTTTGAGCTTGATCCCTTTCAGAGGGAATTTGTGCCTAATATCCACTATGCAGCACAGTCTGAAACTCAGGCACATCATTTGGGTCCGTTCAGTGTCTATTGACACATTTCCAAAGAGCCCTCAATATTCCCTACTCATCTGCCTAAGCCACATCTCGAGACACCTGCATTAAGAACCTAGGAAAAAAAAAAGATATTTCTGATAATACTGCATCTTTCTGCCAATTTGGTTTTTCAGTTTTGGTCTTTCCTCCTTTGCCTGCCATT
>NW_010323492.1:1634-5797 GCF_000700745.2 Antrostomus carolinensis | reverse complement strand
ATTCATGCTCCATAGACACAGAGCTGGTTACTCCTCATAGCACTGTGAATCCCCCTTTAGATCCTGGACATTTTGATAATGCTGCTGGTGGCTTTTAATTTTGCCTCTTTGTATCTGACAAGAGAATTTCTCCAGATGCCTTGGGTGATCAGACACTGCTGTCTGGGGCTCTCTTACAAAGCAGAGCTTTTGGGGTGAGAGGGGCTCTCCGCTGCCTTCCTTTTGCCTTGCTCTTGGTGGAGTGAGCTCACAGAGACAGACCTTCTGTACAATCATAGAATCATAGAATCATTTGGTTGGAATAAGACCTTTGAGATCATTGAGTCCAATTGTACCTGTCCACTGCTCAACCATAACCCTGAGCACCTCGTCTGCCCGGCTTTTAAACCCCTCCAGGGATGGGGACTCCACCACTGCCCTGGGCAACCCCTTCCAATGCCTCAGAACCCTTGCAGCAAAGAAATTCTTCCTCACATCCCATCTCAACTGCCCTGGCCACAACTGGAGCCCATTTCCTCTTGTCCTGTCCCTTGGGCCTTGGTTGGACAGACCCACCCCCACCTCTCTCCACCCTCCTCCAAGGGACTTGCACAGAGCCACAAGGTCTCCCCTCAGCCTCCTTTTCTCCAGGCTCAACACCCCCAGTTCCCTCAGCCATGAACCCATCACACTTGTGCTCCAGAACAAGTAGGAATTGCTACAAGCAGGTAAAGTCCCAAGAAGGACAGGACAGAACGATGCTCCTTGTGTCCTGGTTTCATAGGCAGCTCAGAGTCACTGAAGCTGGGTGTCCCAGAGAGGATGAGCAATGCATGTGCCTTCTTTGTGCCGGTCATGGAAGAGCTGAGAATTTTCCTCAATGTATTTTCAACCTGGAGATTTCTCAGCTGCAGGATGAGTGGTGGTCACAGCCAAGTGTCACCCAGAGGAGCGTTTATGTGATCACTGTTTCAAAAGTGCATCCCCTGTCTGTTTTGCTCTCGTTCCCAGCAGCTGCAGGTGGTTGCAGGCAGGAGACTCTCTTTATTTCAAAGACTCAAACAGCAGAAATGGCAGCACCTGGCTGAGATGGAGGGACCTGGAGAGAGGAGGGGAGCTCTGAGGGGATCAACTGCACAATGTGTAACACTTCTAGATAAGATGTGGTTCAGAAGTTCGGGTGTCTGTGCCATAAGCAATGCTACTCATGGGTGTAACTCAGCTCCTCTCAGAACTGAGGCTCTTTAGCTTGGAGAAGAGGAGACTGAGGGGTGACCTCATTAATGTTTATAAATATGTAAAGGGTGAATGTCAGGAGGATGGAGCCAGGCTCTTCTCAGTGATGCCCAATGGTAGGACAAGGGGCAATGGGTGTGAGCTGGAACACAGGAGGTTCTGCTTCAACTTGAGAAGAAACTTCTTTACAGTGAGGGTGCCAGAGCCCTGGGACAGGCTGCCCAGGGAGGGTGTGGAGTCTCCTTCTCTGGAGACATTCAAGACCCGCCTGGACGCCTTCCTGTGTGATCTCATTGAGGTTCCTGCTCTGGCAGGGGGGTTGGACTGGATGATCTTTCGAGGTCCCTTCCAATCCCTGAAATTCTGTGGTTCTGTGAAGCTTTTTTCCTGCCATTCCACAGCTCCTGCAAGCCAGAAATGGTGTGAAGTGTTGCATCAAGTCATGTCAGCATCCAACCTATCAGCATCCCACCCCGCATTCTTCATCTTAGTGGGGATACCTGGGATGGAGAAGTCTTACACCTGGATCTCCATCCCAGTCTGTGTGATGTACTCTGCTGCCTTGCTCGGGAACTTGGTCCTGCTGGTCACCATCGTGAAGGAGCGCAGCCTCCATGAGCCCATGTACCTCTTCCTGTGCATGCTGGCGGTGTATGACCTGCTGCTGTCCACTGCCACTGTGCCTAAAACCCTCAGTGTCCTCTGGTCTCTGTCCACCCAAATCTCTTTCGGTGGCTGCCTGGCGCAGATGTTCTCCATTTATTTCATCTTTGTGGCAGAGTCAGCTGTTTTGGTGGCGATGGCTTTTGATCGCTACGTGGCCATTTGTGACCCCCTGAGATACGTGGCCATCCTGACACGCTCTGTTGTTTGGAAAGTTGGTGTGGTGGCTTTAATCAGGAGTTTCTGCATCATGTTCCCTGCCATCTTCCTCCTCAAACGTCTGCCCTACTGCGGGCACAACGTCATGCCCCACACCTACTGCGAGCACATCGGCGTGGCCCGCCTGGCCTGTGCTGACATCTCCATCAACATCTGGTACGGGGTAACTGCTGCATTCCTGTCAGCTGGCTTGGATGTCATCTCCATCGCTGTCTCCTACGTGCTGATCTTCAGGTGTCTCTGGGGGCTGCCATCCCCGCGCGCCTCCCCCAAGGCTCTGCACACCTGTGGCTCCCACCTCTGTGTCATCACCATGTTTTACACACCAGCCTTCTTCTCCTTCCTAGCACACCGGTTTGGCCAACACGTTCCTCAGCATGTCCTCATCTCCCTGGCCAATCTCTATGTGGTGGTGCCACCCATGCTCAACCCCTTCATCTATGGAGTGAGAACAAGGCAGATCCGGGAGCACGTGGCTCGTCTGCTCAGGCTGAGGAACTTGGGTGGCAGGGAATAGCTGGGTAGGTGGGAATGGGCAACTGGGATGGTCTGCTGGTGAGGGGGCTGAAATGAAGCTTTGAAAAGAAGGAAATTAATGAAAGACAATGGGGACCTGGCAAATGTGGACCAGATGGGAACATTTTCAAGATAAATATGTTCAATTGCTATCAACATCCAACCCCTAGCTCTGTCTCAGAGAGGCTGGACAGGTTCCCAGGTGTACTGATGTCAAACAAGTCATAGGAGCCAGACACTGGAGATCACCACTGTTCCCATGTTCCTGGGCTCCCCTGCACTGTCCTCTTGGGTACTTGTACAGTCAAGACCTTTGCAAGCAAATATTTCTGAATACTCTGGGTGCTACTGAGGTTCTTACGAAACAGAAAACGGTGAATAAATAACCTGCAATGTGTGTGCTGCCATCTCACGGTGCACAGGTCCCTGCTCAAGCTGGGTCTTGTCTCCATGGGATGGGAACGGGCATGGCTGGGGCAGTGGTGCCTCCTGAAGGCACTCAGGTCTGGGAGCACCCCTTGGGTCTCCTGATGCCCTCTCAGAAGGCTGCGAGGACACAGAGATGGTGGGAGCATTGCTCCTCTGCCTGACTCAGCTGTTGGCAGCACAGCCCTGCATCACCTGGGGCAGCCTGACAGCATGGAGGTAGCTTGCCAGGACCCCAGGTGTTCAGGTCCCAGTGTCCCACCCTGGCTGTGAGCTGTGGGAAGATTGCAGCTTTGCTGCCAGTGGCACGGATTTGCTTCACTCTTGCTGCTCAGAGCTGTGCACTCAACTCTGCTGTGGGCAAGGATGAGAAGATCTGATGTCTTCGGATAAGCTGGGCACTGTGGGGTGAAGGAGGAGCCAGCCATAAGAGGAGACATCCAGATCCTGACCTCCAACTCCCCAGACCTTGTCTCTTACCATCTCCACAGAGGTCTGTCCTGGGGTAGGCAGCTGGGAAGGAAACTGGGAGCAAAACTGGGAGTAAATCTGGATATAACACCAGTTGTGATAATAAAAATGTGAGTTTACCTGTCAAGGGCATTCTTCTTTCAGGTATCTCAAAGTGCTTTGCAAATATTCATATTGGGGTTGGACTGGATGATCTTTCGAGGTCCCTCCCAATCCCTGACATTCATTCTGTGATTCTGTGATTCGTGTTCTCACGAGGGACATGGGTAAGCTGGTCATTAGTCTGTTTTCTCTAGTAGGGCCACATCTACTGAAACAGGGAGGTGTGACCAGCACAGTGCCCAAGGATAGAGAAGATGGCATGGGTTACTGGAGAAATACAGGCATGGGCAGTGACATGACCTGTGAGTTGCTGCAAGCTGAGGTGAAGGTTTTGAAGCCCGTGTAGTGGTGCTGGCAAGTCCAAGACCCACCATTTTTATCTCTCTATGTCTTGGTTTGAATTTCTAGGCTCCTTCTCCATCTCTTTTCTGCACCCAGAAGGGGTTAGCTCTAGATTTGGGTGCTAGCTCTTGCTCAGAGATGTCTCTAACGTGCCTTCAGGAAGCTAGCAGGTATCTCCACCTGGATGCATCTGCTGCTGACCTGCTGAA
>NW_010323492.1:0-1596 GCF_000700745.2 Antrostomus carolinensis | reverse complement strand
AAAGCAACCAGCCAGCCTAGTGGTACCTGGTGGCCAGAACAAAGGTATCATGCTGGGGTGATCCATAGTGTGGAATGATCTTGGAGGCTTTGGGACTGAGCTGCTGGACCACAGGGATGGACCATGGGTCTGTGTCCCCCCCATTCCCAATGTCACACCCCGATGAAGGGGCAGTTTTATGAAGGATGTCTCCTCTCTGCCCTGTTTTCAAGGAAAAGGGACCTGGTTTAGGTCTGTGAATGGAGGGGAAGGCAGAGGTGACCTCCCAGACCCTGGTTGTGCCTGTAGGGTGGAGATGGAAACTGTCCCTGTCCTTGGGACTTCTCTTCTGCCTCAACCCAGTCATAAAATCACAGAATCCCAGACTGTTTTGGGTTGGGAGGGACCTTGAAGCTCATCCAGTCCCAACCCCCCTGCCAGCAGCAGGGACACCTTCCACTAGACCAGGTTGCTCAAAGCTTCATCCAACCTGGCCACAAACACTTCCAGGGAGGAGCAGCCACAGCTTCTCTGCCCAACCTGGGACACTGTCACCTGAGTATTTCTGGTGCATCCCTGCTGACTAAATTTTGCTGAATTTTACAGATGCTTCCAGCAACCCCAAAGCCTCCAGTGCACCTCGAACTGCTCCATACCCTGGTGCACATTTCAGCTCAGATTTTGCCTGTGAATTTTTCACGTTTCAGCTGCAGGTTCATCCCATCCGTGGCCTTTGGGAACTGGACTCAGGTGAGTGGAAATCAGCAGGTCTGGATCATGTGTGTCTGGGGGAGCTGGTGGAGGAGCCACCAGACCTGCAAGTGTTCCTCAGGTATCTCCAAACTCAGCAAAACTAGTGAAAAAGAAGAAAAAAGAAAAAAAAGTTTCTGACATGCTTATCTCTGAAAGGAGAAATGGGATTATTGGGGAAATTTGAAACGGCTTTGGTTGACATTAGCTCCAAAGAAAATAACGGAAACCTGAATATGAGACTTGATCAATAGAATGGAAAAGGGCAGGAAGGTAATTAATGGCAGCAGTGCTTATTGCGGGTGTTTGGCTTCCGCAGAATCACGGCATTTCCTTTCTGATGACTTCCACATTTGGGTGATAAAGTTACCTGGATACAACTGTGAGCAGGTTTTTTTGGTGCTTTCACAACATTGTGATGTACACACCTCATGAGAACAAACAAATAAATAATAAGCAAAGCAGAGGTAATGGAGTTTGGCTCACGGCGAAGTTTCATTTCAGCGATGGCTCCCCGCTGAGAGCTGCTTTTCCCTTTATTTCTGGGGACCTTCAGCAGAGATTGGTGGGGTGCTGGGGCTGATGCCATCTATGGTTGTTATCAGTTGTGTAGGAGCGAGTATAAAATCACTGCTAATAAGGTTTTTGGATGATGCAAAGAGCTAATTCAATAGAGGTGGATGCAAAGTCATACTCCTGAGGAGGAGGGGTGCAGGCTGTAGCAGAGAGGGGGCTGCAGTCCCAGCAGAGGCGGCTCCAGAGAACCTCAGGCATCTGAGGGAAGGAGCTTTTTGGTGGGGACACTTTGGGTGATGCTTGGCCAATGGGACAAGCCTAGAATCCCAGAATTACCTGGACTGGAAAAGC
>NW_010323491.1:0-761 GCF_000700745.2 Antrostomus carolinensis | reverse complement strand
TGGCGGAAGCGTGTCCATGGGCACCCACGTGTGGTTCCTGCGACGCTGCCAGGGGCTCTGCTGGGACACCTGGACCCGTGGTGTTCCAGGTCCCTGGGCAGCGTCCCCATCTCCTCTCTGCTGCCACGCTCCTCCGCTCCCTTCGCTGCCCCGCAGCGGGATGCTAAAGTGGAATGGTGAGGGCAGCGGTGAGGGTGTTGCCTCCGAAATGTCTTCTCCCACCCGTTGCTTTTGATGGGTCTGATCTTGTCTACAGAGGTGCACAGGGAGAGCTGTGCCATGGGGATCCCTTGTTCTCCTTGGGGCCCCTGGGGAGGGGCTTCGGCGAACTCCAAAGTCTTCGACAGGTTCCTGACCCTGGGGTGGCTGCTGTGGCTGGAAGGTCCAAGTCCTTGTTTACACAGAAAAACGTGTCTTGCGAGTTTGTTGTCTTGTTCTTAAAACCCTGGTGTGGCTGCAGGCAGCTGCCTGGTCTGGGGCCTTGGGGCGGCTGCAGCCCAGTCGTGCAAGAAGAGATCCCACGATGGTGGTGGGTGATTTCTGGAGGGGCCGACTGTGGCCTCTTGGTGAGGAAGGTGAGGATTGGGCCTCCACCTGCCTTCGTGGGTTGCACAATTGCTTCAGCTGGCTGCCGAGAGCCAGCGCAGCGTTCCCTCCATCGCGCGGCCCCGTCCGGGCGCTCCCGAGCTCCCATTGAGTCCCGTGTCCCTTCTGGTGGGGGAGTCGCCAGGCTGCTGCTGGCAGGGAAGGGCTCTCCTTGG
>NW_010323490.1:0-1004 GCF_000700745.2 Antrostomus carolinensis | reverse complement strand
TTTTGGTTAATTTGGGGTTTTTTGGTGGGATTTTGGGGTGTTTTGGTTAATTTGGGGTTTTTTGGTGGGATTTGGGGGTTTTTTGATTTAATTTGCATTTTTTTGGTGTGATTTGAGATTTTTTTGGTGTGACTTGGGGTTTTTTTTTGTGTGATTTGGGGTTTTTTTTTGGTGTGATTTGGGGGTTTTGGGGGTTTTTAGGAGTTTTTTTGGTGTGATTTTTTTTCTGTGATTTGGGGTTTTTTGTGACATTTGGGGTTTTTTTGGTGTAATTTTGGGTTTTTTTGCATGATTTGGGTGTTTTTTGGTGGGATTTTGTTTTTTTTGGGTTTAATTTGGGGTTTTTTGGTGGGATTTTGAGGAGTTTTTTTGGTTTTTGGAGACTTTTTGGTGTGATTTAGGGTTTTTTTTGTTTGATTTGGGTTTTTTTGGGTGAAATTTTAGGCTTTTTGTGTGTTTTGGGGTTTTTTGGGGTGTGATTTGGTGGGTTTTTTGAGTGATTTGGCTTTTTCTGGTGTGATTTGTGTTTTTCTTGTTGTGATTTGGTGTTTTTTTGGTGTCATTTGGGATTTTTTGGGTGTCATTTGGGTTTTTCATGTGATTTCGGGGTTTTTTGGCATGATTTTGGGTTTTTTTGTGTGATTTGTCTTTTTTGGTGTGATTTGGCTTTTTTGTGTGATTTGGCTTTTTTTGGTGTGATTTGGTGGTTTTTTGATGTGATTTGGGGTTTTTTGGGTTCAATTCGAGTTTTTTGGTGCGATTTGGGGTTTTTTGTGCGGTTTTGGGGTTTTTTGGCATGATTTGGGTTTTTTTTGTTTTTTGGAGATATTTTTTTGGTGTGATTTGAATTTTTTTGGTGTGATTTGGGTTTTTTGGTGTGATTTTGAGTTTTTTGGTGTCATTTGGGGTTTTTTGGTGTGATTTTGCGTTTTTTGATGTGATTTGGGGTTTTTTGTGTGATTTGGTTGTTTTTTGGTGTGATTTTGGGTTTTTTGGTGTGATTT
>NW_010323489.1:0-6971 GCF_000700745.2 Antrostomus carolinensis | reverse complement strand
CCTGGCATTTGTTGGTGGCCAGAGAGAGGAGTTCAGTGCCTGATATCCTCAGCCTCTTCCTTCCCTCCTCTCCTACCCCAACGCCTCCACAGCTCTCAGTCAGTGCCCTGCTCTCCTCTTCCTCACTCAGACAAACCCTGGCTGCGGGTGCTGGAGTGGCGGCCAGCAGGGATTTCCCAGGCTGGGAGGTTTGAGCTCAGCAGTTGGCAGAGGCAGACATCAGCGTGCTGGCTTGGGGCTGGCAGCTCGACACGCGGCGAGATGTCACCAGGCAAAGGTCAGGAGCAGGCAGGTGACAGGTTCTGTCAAACACAGCCCAGCCTCCTGCCTGCTCCCCGCCTGCCAGACCCCACGGTGATGGGCAGAGCCCAGGCAGCAATGAGTGCTGTAGAGATCTGGGAGGAGGTTCTAGTGGCTGGATGGAAACCAGCTGTGGTTTTCTCTCCTGGGCTGACACAGGCACTATGGTGCTGTGCTGGGAGAGGGGAGCAGAGGTGGGAGGTGCAGGGGATCCAGGTGAGGCTGCAGATGGTCCTGGGACAACTCGGTAGCCCAGAGCTGGACTTTGGCTCATCATCAGACTCACTCCCCTGGTCAACAGGTTTCATCAGACCTATGGCTCCCATTGTCTCCAGCCTGCCCAGCTGGCTGATCCACCCAGGACTGTTGCAAGCATGGAAATCATCCCCTTGATTCCTCGGGAGGGGACCAGAGCACAATGGGACAACTCATCAGGCTGGGTCCCTCCTTAATTGTGGGTCTCCTGCTCCCTGCTGCTGCTTCGCCTGCAGACTCCCCCCAAGCCTGAACCGTACAGCTCCTGACACCAAAGTGGAGCTGACAGGGCGATTGGACAGACAAAATAACAGCAGCCAGAGCAATCAGTGTCTCCTGAGGAGGTGTTTATAATGCGAGGAACCCCTGAAGGGATCTGAGCAGGGATGGGAACAGAAGCTCCTTTGCTTGAGCTTGAACTCTTGCCTGTAAACCAGCGCATGGAGCCCAGCCAGGGGAGCTGCCTGCTTGTTCTGCCCACAAAGTCAGTCTCCAGACTCTTACCCCAAGCAGGAGGAGTGAGAAATGGAGCTGACAGAGCTCCTGCAGCACCGGGAGCTCTGCAGTCCCCCACAGACTGCGGTGCCATGCCAGAAAACCCCCCTCTCCCCTTGTCAGTCAGTGCCTTGCCTCTCTGAAGCCAAGTCCAAATTCACTTGGTATCTGCTTCTGCCCACAGTCATAGAATCATCAAATCACAGAGTGTTGTGAGCTGGAAGGACCCACAAGGATGCTGGAGTCCAACTCCTGTCCCTGCACAGGACAATCCCAACATTCACACCATGTCCCTCAGGGCCTTGGCCAAATGCTGCTGGAATCTTGTCAGGCTTGGTGCCATGAGCACCTCCCTGGGGAGCCTGTTCCAGGGCTCCACCACCCTCTGCCTCAAGAACCTTTTCCTCATGGCCAACCTCACCCTCCCCTGCCACATCTTCCTGCCATTTCCTCTGCTCCTGGCATTCACTGGTGGACAGAGAGAAGAGATCAGCATCTGATATCCTCAGCCTCTTCCTTCCCTCCTCTCCTGCCCCAATGAGATTTGTATTTCTCAGCCTGGAAGATCTTTGGGGCAGGGAATAAACCTCCCTCCAGGTTTCATGAACCAACCCTGCAGTAGGAGGGGGTTTGAGCTGTGATGTGTGGGTCTGGCTGGGCTCAGCCACCCCGAGCATCGCGGCTCTGCTCGGCTGGCAGCACAGCAGCCGTGATCCGGCTCACTTTCTCCCCAACATGCTGAATCCCACCAGGCAGCAGGGGTAGGATGACAAATTGTTCTGACTAATAGTCTAAACAATGTGAAACAATGGAAGTCAGGGAGCAGCAGAGAAAATATGCAGCTTGCAGGGGGTTTGGCTACTTTATTTGATTATCAGATGGATATTCCAGTGAGCGGGATCCATCAGGAAAAGAGCAACACATGTCAAACTCAATCAGGGTTGGGGAGGAGCAGTGGTGGGGGGCTTCTCTGGGGTACAGTTGGGCAGTATAACTTGGGGTCAACTGCTGCTGGTTTAAATGAGACAGATCTAGACAGCTCTCCCTGCCCAACACACGGGAGCACCCACCGCATCTTCTCTAGGAGAGGTGGGGGCAAAAGTGCCTGACCCAACCCCGGCCCACCGAGGAGGGGTAGGAACACTGGGAAGATGGGAAGAGGTGTGGGACTACTGCCCAGCTGGTGTGGTTGAGCAGAGAGGGGGGGCCTTCTGGCTTCTCTTTGAAATTCTTTCTCATTCAGAGTCATTTTGAAAGTCAAAAGCTGTTAGATTCCCCGCGACGCCCAGGGAGGGACATCGCCTGGGTTTGCTCTGACGCTATTTCCCTGCACAGCTGTTTGTGCCATCAGCAGTAGGGCTTCTCCTTAAAAAGAAGATCTTTTAGCCATTAAAAAGAAATCTATCGATGATGAATATGCATTCAGTCTAAGACTGAGTGATGAAATCCTCTCAAAGGTGCAAAGATCCAGCTGTCTGTCTGTCTGTCTGTCTGCTGGCCCTGCGAGGGACTGGTGGTGGGTTCCCTCAGAGGCTCCTCAGCTCTTTGAAAGCCTGGGGGTTGGTGGGACTGCTCAGGGCTCTCTGCCCAGGAAGTTTCCTCTCTGGTCAGGAATGCTGTGAGAACAACCCCTCTGAAGTTGTTTCAAGACTTCCAGCTGGAACAGAACGTGTAGGATCAGCAGAAGGAGGTAAAAAAAAAAATAATAAGCTGTTGGTGGGGAGGAGGGAGAAAGAGAGGGTTTGTCTCTGCCCTCTGTGAGGGTCCTGCTGCCCCAACGCCCACCCAGGGGCACGGCACTGTGTGTGCTACAATGCTGTGAGAACAACCCCTCTGAAGTTGTTTCAAGACTTCCAGCTGGAACAGAACGTGTAGGATCAGCAGAAGGAGGTAAAAAAAAAAATAATAAGCTGTTGGTGGGGAGGAGGGAGAAAGAGAGGGTTTGTCTCTGCCCTCTGTGAGGGTCCTGCTGCCCCAACGCCCACCCAGGGGCACGGCACTGTGTGTGCTACCCCATGGCTGTGTTTTCTGGGTGAGTCCTTGTCTGGAGGTGCACAACGTCAATTTCTAATCCCTAAATCCCCTGGATTGGAAAAGCCCTTTGAGCTCTTCCTCTTGAGTCCAACCATGAACCCAACACTGACCAGTCCCCTATGACTAACCCATGTCCCTCAGCACTGTGTCTACACGACTCTTCAATCCCTCCAGGGATGGGGACTCCACCACTGCCCTGGGCAACCCCTTCCAATGCCTCAGAACCCTTTCAGCAAAGAAATTCTTCCTCGGATTCTGTGCCCTGCTGTGTCAGAACCAGCAGTGGCAACATCAATCGCAGTGACTCGGTTTGACCAGCATCCCCACCTGCTTCCACCTCCTACGAGACAGGGAGCACCAGGGTCCCCTGGTTCCTCCTCCTTCCAGAGCGTTGTGGCTCAGATCCATGTCCCTGCTCATTCAGGTCGGGCAGGAACTCCAGGACACGTGGGAAGTAAATACCTGCTGGCTGTCACCTCGGGTGCAGTCCCATTGCCAGGCAGCATCCACACCTGCAATACCTGTATACCTGCCTCACCTGATGGCATCTGCTGCCGGTGCCCATGGCCACTGGAAGATGCCATCACCAGCATCAGAGCTGCATCACCAGGACCAGAGGATCTGAGCTGTGGCTCAGAGGGTCCTGTGTGAGACCCTTCCAGAGCACCTTTCCCCCCTCTCAAGCTCATAGCCCTTCCTACATGGACAGCTTGGCTCATTTTTTTTAGCTTCCTGGTCTCACAAGAGTGTCCACAGCCAGGGCAGCAGCAAGAAAAGGCAGAGAGCAAGGAGAACCCAGAGAGGAGTAGGAGGAGAGAGGAGGATGCCAAATCACTGAGCCAGGAGGGAAATTTCTCAGCTGAAATTGGGAACAGCAGCTCCAAGTTTGTCACTGTCTGCACCTGATGCAAATCTGTTTGTCGGGGGAATGTTGGGAGCAAAGAGCAGAACACTCCTGATTTCACAGGTTTGTGGTGTGAACTGGAAGGTGCCGGATAGAGAGAGATTGGAGGAAAAATCAAAAGCAGGAAAAAGCAACCAAAATAAAATGATGCAAACAGGGGCAGCCTTGGAGGGGGAGCGTTGCCCTGGAAGGGAGGGGGGCAGGCAGCAAAGCCCAGCCAAAATGCTTTAAAAGCCTCCCTTTGATATGGCATTTGTTCTTCAAAGGCATTAGGGCTTGTAAAGCAGCCCTGCCATTTACCTCTGCCTCTGACACGTTAATGGTTGTATTTTTGAATCATTAAAAATTGAAATGCGGAACACTTTCAGCAGCTGCCAAAGCTCTCCCCAGCCCAGCTCTCCCTCTCCTGCTCTCCTCCAGCAGCCTTCTCCCCTCCCCGTGTGCTCCGTGCCCTCTCTCCTCTGGCATTTCCCCCTCCATCCACCCCCAGGTTTTCTCCTCCCCCTCCACAGTTTACCCCCCCAGCCTCCTTCCCCATCAGTCCTCTGCTGGAGTCTGGATTCATGGGAAGCACTTGCCAATCTGCTGCTTTCATGTTCTCACCTTGCCATTCTCCTGTTCAGCGGGACTCGGCGAATTAGAGAGTCTATTTATCTAGGTACACTGGAGAGCAGGAGAAACAAAGAAACCAGCAGGGCTTTTCTAACGAGGAATGACTAATTTGACCCAGGAGAGCCCGTCCTCTTCCAAACACTCCATTTTCCTCAGGTTTTGCATCCAAAGATAACGTTGGCAATGCTGGTGGTGATGATGGGACACCTGCCAGCCTGCAGCTACCACGGGTGCTGAGCTTCCTGCCAGGGCTGCTGCCAGCTGCTGGGAATGGCAGCGGTGGCTTTACCTGCTCTCTCAGGTGTGATGTAACCTGCTGCAGGGAGCCAGAGCACGGGAGGAGTTGGAGAAGCTGCTGTTTGCTGACAGCCCTGCTCAGGGCTCCTGAGCACTGAGTTCAGGTCACTGAATCCCAGAATTTCCTGGATTGGAAAAGATCTTTATATTATCAAGTCCCATCATGAACCCAACACTGACCAGTCCCCTATGACTAACCCATGTCCCTCAGCACTGTGTCTACACGACTCTTCAATCCCTCCAGGGATGGGGACTCCACCACTGCCCTGGGCAACCCCTTCCAATGCCTCAGAACCCTTTCAGCAAAGAAATTCTTCCTCACATCCCATCTCAACTGCCCTGGGCACAACTGGAGCCCATTTCCTCTTGTCCTGTTCCTTGATTGAAGGTCCTGAAGTTCATCCTTTGTAAGACTGGGCTGGAACAGGGCTGGGCTCCCTGCAGCCTTCCCATGGCTTCAAGCAGCTTCAGACAGCTCATGGACTGGAAAGGAAACACTGATGGGTTTTCTCAGGTCTGTGCCCATGAAAAATGCCTCAGCATGACCTCTGCAGCTGTTCCCAGCAATCAACATTGGCCCAGATTGCCCAGAGAAGCTGTGGCTGCTCCTCCCTGGAAGTGTTGAAGGCCAGGTTGGATGAGTCTTTGAGCAACCTGGTCTAGTGGAAGGTGTCCCTGCTGATGGCAGGGGAGTTGGAAGTGGATGAGCTTTGAGATCCCTTCCCACCCAAACCAGTCTGGGATTCTATGATTCACTCTATAATTCTATGACACTCTGTGGGCACAGACAGTGCTCAACTGGGGTTGGAAGCCTTGGGAGATGTGTCTTGGCCAGGTCCTAGTTGAATATGACAACTGCTGTGTCCTCTCAAGACCATCTAAACCAACACCCCTGCAGTGGTTACTCCAATGTGGATGGGCTAAACGCCTGCTCAACACTGTGATCTTACTGGGAACACGGTCTCTGCTGGCTGGTCCATCTATTCAGCTCTCATCTTGCATTGAATATGCATGAAAAGGACAGTGGATATCGTGTTTTACTGGTTTAAAAAGAGTATTTAGGCCAATGGATCCGGGATTTTTACTGAAAAGAAGGAGATGGGATGAGATTTACTGATCTGAAGCTGACACAAGTCATCTCTGGATTATTTTTTCCCAAATAGAGGAGCAAATGTGGTTCAGTGGGCACAGACAGGAGAACTGGTTCTGAATGTTGGGCTTGTGTAGTCTAGAAACAAATCAGAGGTTTATGATCACTGCCTAGAAATACATGTGAGAGGAAACACCCAGGAATGCAAGGAACTCTTTCAGCGGAAGGACACTGTCGGCATAAGCTTGAATTGGTAGAAACCTGTCGTGAATAAATGTCAGCTTAAAATTGAAGGAGATTTCTCCTAATCATCAGATGAGGGAGTTTATAAAATAGCTTTCCAGTGGGGTAATTGAGGGAAGGAACATAACTAGTTCAAGATGGGACTCTGACAACTTTCTGAATTTCTCTGTAGGATGGGGCTCCATTTGACAGTCTGGCCCCTCTTGACCAAGTCCCACCTCAACCCAAGACTGGCTGCACTGGTGCAGGGTGGAGAGCCCTCGGCTCCTTCCTCATCACACTCCTCCTCCTGCCTGGTCGCACAGACACGGGCCACGTGCAGCCCTGCACACCCCCCAGCTCACCTGTCCCTGGCACACAGGCTGTTGAGCTGGTTAATAAGCTGTGACACTCCAGACATCGAAAGTATGAAAATTGGCCAATTTTTTAATATTTTAAGCCCCATCACATACACTTTACTGGTCTGAGCAAAGCGCTTTATGACGCCTGAGCAAGGAAATGGAAACTATCATTTTGTATAATCTGCCTGAGCTGGATTGTTCTCCTGATCCCAGCTGGACCCCCCCACCCACCTCCTCCCAGCACCAACCTTCCCCTGCTCCTGCTCCTGCTGCTGCTGCTGCTACCAAATGGGGAAAGGACCAGTGAGGGACAATGGCTGCTATTGCTGGGGCTGGGGATGGTGTCAGCAAAGCAGCCAGTGTCACAGGACCCCAGAATTGCCTGGATTGGAAAAGCCCT
>NW_010323488.1:0-10204 GCF_000700745.2 Antrostomus carolinensis | reverse complement strand
GCTCGGCCGCGGAGCTGCGCGGCCCCGACGGGCTGGCAGCGAGCTACCCCCGCACAAACTGCCGCTGTTCTCCTGCCGCTACCGCAGTGTGGCTTCGCCTCAACATTCGTGGCATCTCACCGTGCCCGTGCATCCCGTACTGCCACTGCTATAGGCTTTGAAAACCGAAGGGTGCAATTTCTGCACTGGCTGCTAGCATTTACCGGCCCAATTATCAGAGAGAATATCATCAAAACAAACGATAAAAGACACCAGGTTTTGCCAGATTTGACTTCAGCATACCTCAGGAGCCATTAAAAACCCCAAAGTACTTCATTCTCAGTACAGCAGCTTGTAAGAAACACAATCCAGCTGGCTACACTGCCTCTCTACACAATTACTCTGAATTTTCTGCTTACTTTCAAATGCAAGAAGCTTAAAGTGACTTATTTAGCTATTCAGTAGCAAGCTAAAGGCTTTACTGTAACTTTTTATCAAACAGACTTGCTCTAAAATATTGATCATAACAGATGTTATACCTTGCTGAATAGTGAACGGGGATTTATAAAACCCACCCACTGATTTTTTGCAACTGATTACGCTGTTGTACTAACAGTGGGTATGGGCAGAGCGTTCCCACTTCACAGAGACTGCAGCAAAGATGCTTCTAGAAAACCAGAAAATAATATTAGAGGACAGGCTAACAACTTCATCTTGTGCAATGCTGGAGGCATGGGAGCAGAGGAGACCTGGCACTGCACCAGCTCAGGCGTAACATGGTAAAATGTTCTGAAAAGATAAGAAATAAAAGGAACTTTAGCTTCTTTGTATGTCAATAGATGTCTGTAGCAAAGGGCAGGTGTCTCATTTTCTTAGCAGTGGTCAGATATTGTCACCTTGGAAATCACACATGTAACAAATCCTGCAGTGGGCAAGAGGCAAAAAGAGAAGAAAGAGAAGGGCACTAGAAATCAGAGCCCATGGGGTCTAGGAAGCAGGAATTTAACGATACCAGGTGTTAATTCCTCCCTCTGCCAATGAGTCACTCACTATGTGACCGGGTAAGTCATTTAATCGATGTATGTCTCATTCTTGATCTAGAACAGGAAGAACATTCAAAAGGAGATTGCATTACTCAGCTAATTAGTCAAACACAAACCGAAGGCCTGTGTGGCTCCTGCACAATTAACTGAGGGGCAGTAACAGAAAACGCTTCCCAGATGTTTCTGTTTCCAGCACTGGTGCTGCCATGCTCCAAGTCCCCCTGCCAATAATTGCTGAGGAGGGAGGAACACCTTCACGAGACACAGAGAACTGACTGAATGAAAATTAGCTTTAGAAAGCCATGTGTCCACATAAAGACGTAAAAGTCCACACTTTGACTGACCTGTGCTGCTAGGACAATTGTATCTGGGTCCAGACATCTCAGCCTACCACCCCAATCTTCAATTGTCTCTTCAATCCACCCCCACCTAAAGTTCTCGGAAGCAAACTTTGTTGCTCATCTCACATTCCCAGTTTGAAAGCAGAAGTTCTGCCTTGTTCTGGTTTGACATAGCCCTTGGGAATTTTTTGGGGGTTTTTTTTGGTTTTTTTTTTCCCTGACAAGCTCTAAAGATGCTAATGTTAAAGAAGCCAAGGAAAACATGGCCCAAGCCATGCTCGGACCACCTCAGCCCAGCAACAGATTTCTTGCAAGACAGTTGCTGAGTCTAAAAGTGGGACTGTTGGCCCTCTGAGGAACACTGGAACCAAGCATGTGTGCTTTACAGAAATGAGATGTGGCCAGTTCCTGTTAGACAGAGTGGTTTAGCAGCAGAACAGCTTGCAGAGCTGTCCTTGGCATTGGAGATTGTGTCTTCCAGCCTATGGGGGAACATATCAAGGGGCAGCTCACTAGGGCAGGTGGAGGCGCAGCTTTGTCCGCCTGTTTGAACCCAGCTGCTTTCCCAGCTGGCCACACAGGCTTCCTGCCCGCTCACTCATTTTCCTTCACTTAATTAAGTTGCACTGTGCTGGAGCTGTCACTGACCCAGTTCTGAGAGGCCCTCCTGCTCCCTTCATTAACACTGATGGGCAGGAGGATGTTGCAGATGGAATGTCCCTTCCAAGGGACAAAGGGAAGCTCACTCTCACTTTCACTCTAGATAGTTAATCAGTGTCCTTGCCTGCACCACAGGCTGATCCACCCATCTGTGGAATGGTGAATGCTGCCCAATACCAACCCCTTCTTAAACTTTATTTTGCCATAACTTTCCCCTCACCCAAAAAAAAAACCAAAAAAAAAACCCCAAAAGGAAAAAAACCACATTATGTAGCCTAGATGGCATTTATCAGGTTTTTAAATAGGATTCAGTCTGTTCCCAAGTGTTCACCCCTTTGCCTCTATCACCTGATAATTTATATGCACATCACAAATGCATTAGGGCAGCAGTATTTTCTTTGCTCTGTGTTTGTACAGCCCCTTGCATTTTATGTCCCTTGTGCAGCACCTGGATTCCTGTGCACTCCAGCAATAAGGAAATGAGCAGAGCTATCAGTATGCAGGACCAAAAAAAAAAAAAATAAAAGTTCTGGTTTAGAGTGTCTGATTTTACTTTCCATTGTCACAGCCAAGTCTGTAAAAGCATAGAAGAAAAGTAGCCAACCGAGTGATCTGATTTCTTGGAGCTGATTTCTACAGATATGTGAAGGCCACAGGAGAGCTGGCTGCCAGCTCATTCAGACCTTTCTCCAAGGCTATCACAAGGGATGTTCTGCTTGTTCATCATATTTCAGCAAGAAGTACCACCAATTCACACGAGCATTCCAGAGCACGACGTAAATCAACAGCAATAGCAACAATACTTGTCCAAAAGAAGACAAAGGTCAATATTGCCACCTACACTTTTGCTGCTGTGAACAGGTACTAACTTGGAAATCAGTTTCTGCAGCAGAGTCTGTTCTGTGGTCTGCTGCCTTTCCTGTCACATGCCCAGAGCCAAAAGCATGCAAGTGCACACTTTTCCAGGCTCTGCTGGTGAGAGTTTTAGCACACATGGTCCTAAACAGGTTATGTCATGCTGGACATAGAGAAGCACAGGAAGAATTCCAGTCACACACAGCAACTTTTTTCTCAGCTTTTTAATATCAGCAGGGAAATCGAGAAACCCTCAGAAACTTTAATGTTTTCAAAGAAAAGCTGGGACAAATGGTCAAGCTTCCTACAACTAATCCAATAGAGAAAGCAAAACCCCAAAACCAGAAAACCCAGCAAGAGGCTGAGACCTTTTGGGATAGCTGATAATCAGGGACTTTGCTCTAACCGCATACAGCACTTGTATGAGCCAAAAAGGAATGCCAACTCTCATCACCACTCCACCCTTTGGAAGCTGAGCTTCTAACTTATAATGATGTAAAAACCTTCCATCCCTTTTTCCTATCCCATCTTCTTATTTCTGGAGATATCCTCCCTCATGAAATTATGCTTCAGCATCCTCTGAAACAGGCATTTTCATTTTCAACATTATTTATACTCAGACACAAGCCTTACATTTCCTCTTACTCCTCTCAGGCCACTGCTCTGGCTGAAGTAGCAGCATTTGCTCTTACACCCTTCCTGCCTGAACTGGAGACAAAGTGCACCAGAGGAGAGGACCACCAACATGAATCCAAAGCAAGTGAACTGCCCCACGCTATTCTTAACTAACTCTCCCTTTCAAACTGTCCATTATGCTTGTGCCTCACTGATCAGGCGGAACAGGGGCGAGCTGGCCTCACGCCAAGGCCAAAGCAACCGCTGTGGTTTTGTGTTCACGGCACTTATCTGATTCTGTACTTTGCTGAATGTTTTCCTGTCCCAGATCCTTCCCTCTGTGTCGCAGGTAGGGAAAAAAAGCCTCCAGCTCAGAAAAAGCAGGGAACACGTGCAAGAAATACCTGGCTGTCTCCAAGGATTTACCCTGCCTGGCTAGTCCATTGAAACCATTCACCTGAGGTTTTACTGTTTGTTTCATTCAAGTGTTTAACTCCCTTCCCCATGTCCTGGCAGCGGGAAATCTTTGAAGCATCTCAGCCTTTTGTCCCATCCTAGGCCCTGAGGATGCTGCTGTCCTAGTCCTGCCAGCCCCAGCTCTCAACAAACAGGCTCAGTGCACACAGCTCTTTCCCAAGACAGGTCAAAGACATCCTTTGCACAAGCTAATGTCCTCTTACTCCTTCTCAGATCTGATCTAATCCAACCAGAGCAGAAACTGGGGTTTGAGCTCAGACTGCTGCTGATAAAAAGCTGAGCATTTATTCACCCACTAGAAAAGCTGCATTGGGTCAAAAAAAAAAAACAAAACAAAACAAAACCAAACCAAACCAAAACAAAAACAAAAAAAAAAAAAAAAAACCTGCCTCTGCCAGCATCTGTCTTCAACAATGGCTAATATCAGATGCCCAGAGGGAATATAAGATAGGCTGAATGTATAGTAGTACTTCCCCAGAAGGCTCTTTCTGGTAATTTCACCTCCATGATTTCCTAATAAGTAGTGCCTATGCCTCAGTCCATGATGTATAGATCTCTCCCATCTCATTTTGAGCCCATGTAGACTTCCAGCACCCACAGTCTCTCACAGCAGTATGCCATGCTACACAGGGCACAAAGATGTTTTGAACCTACCATCAGCTAATTTAATTTGAATCCCTAGTTCTTGTATTGGAAGAGACAGGAAACAATCAATTTTCATTTACCTTCTCAAGGCCACTCAAGATTTTATAGATTTCCATTGAATTGTCCCTTAATCATTTCTCCTGCAGGCTGAAGAACCACCCTGCCAGGAGGGGCTGCTGCCTGGCAGCAGTCTGAGTCAGGGAGAGGTGCCGTTGTCCCAGACTCTGCCACAGCAGCTCCTCTGTTGTGACCTCTCTGCCACAGTTGCATTTCTAACATCCAGTTCCTCACTCGCTCACCTCACAGGTCCTGCCTCTCTCAAGTCCTTCTTTAGGTTAGCTAACCTTTGACAACAAAAGAAATGGCTGCTGTGGATGTGGCCTTGCTTTCCATGCACCCCACTCACAGTATGAATTCATGCACTCAAGGCTGAGATTAAAATAAATTCACACAGGCAGATAAGAAGCTCTTAGTGCTGAGGAAAAAAGTCTCATGTGAAAATATCCTAATGCAATAATTAAGGTTTTTTTATTTCTTTTGACAAACTCAAAAGAGTAGTAGTAATAACTAGAAGAGCTGGCTGATTTACTTTCACACCTGCTCCTGCTTTCTTATAATGCCTGTCTGCCAGCTTACCCCAGGCACCCTGTGCAGAAAACCATCATTAAAAAAGTGTTGGGGGGGTCAGGAAAGGGAGGAGACTTAAGCATTGAGTCTTAAAAAAAGGCTCATTTGAGAAAAGATTCAGGTGGAATTTTCTTTTATCAAGACCAGTAAACAAAGAATACATCTGCAGGGATCCTAACACCGCTTTACTTTGAGGAGTTTCAAACTCTGCACCACGATTCTCTCCTTTGTGGTGTCCTTTGAGATCTTAGAATAGAAGTGAAAAGACCTTTAAACATCATTCTCCTTCTGTACATATCTGCTAGTTTTTAGCACAGAGACATGGGAGAAAAGTTGATGCCAAGAAAGATTCAGAGATTTTCCTGAAGAAAAATGAGATTACGAGCCCATGTGTTTGAGATTCTTCTGTCTTTTGTCAAAGTAGAGAACAGTGAACCAAGTAGTTCTAAAGTCCATCTGCAAACAAAGCCCACCTAGGAACAGTCCTGAACTCTGACAAAGGGATGGGATCTCATTAGTACTGACTGGAGTTTTGTCCAGCACACCTGAACTGGGCCATTGACCCATGGACCAAAAAGCATCTCATCCAGAAAAAAAATCCCTTCTCATTAGACCTGGACTTCTCTGCATGTGCTCAGGAGGCCAGCAACTGCTGCACACCTCTCCAGACGTGCCTTTGCCACCTTTGTAAAGCACCCTCAGCTGGCTGCCAAGAGGAGAACCACAGCAGCTCTCCAGACAGAGCAGAGTGGGCACTAGCAGAGGGCAGCAGTCTTCCCAGAGCCCTGCTGTATGACCAGCTAGGTCCAAAGCATCTGCTGTTTTTCAGGTCACCACTTTTGTTCCCACGATGCAGACTCTTAATGTACTGCCAAGAGGATTCACACCATGGCAGAGCAGTTATGGCTGAACAAACACCTTTTTGGATTTAAACCCCAAAAGCATTCACCCTTGATAACGGCTTCATCTCAACACGGCAAAACTGGTGTCTCCAGCAGACTCCAACACATGGAAAGTGTGATCTTATTCTGCCTTCTCCTCTCTCATATGTAATGCTGCATTATAAGACCATGGGGGGAAGTCAGGCTAGAACAGAGGTAGGGAAGTCCCACGCCTCTCATTCAGATGTGACCATGGGCACAGAGAACATGGGTGTTAGCCTGCTCTCTTCTGCCAAAAGCCACTACACAACCCCATCACATACTGCCTCTCCACAGAGAGCAGGGCTATGACTCACCCCAGGACATAAAGGAAACAAACTCATTGTCATTAAAAAGCTATTATCTGTAATGAAAGGTGGAGAAGGTTCAAAGTGGCCAGAAGTCTTATGTAGAAAATAGGAAAGATAAATACTTTAATAAAAAGCTTTTAGTGGTTTTCTCTCTGGGTCTTTTGCTTTCCCAAAGAAAAGAAAAGGAAACCAGCCAACTTTTCTGAACCTGGTACTTTCAGTTTTCTTTTTCTTTTCCTAAGAGAAAAAAGGAACAATCTGTGAGAGTCTGAGCTATGAGAGAGGACTCTATGAACAAGGTAAGCCATATTCCTTCCCCTAAGCAAAACAGCAGCCTTCAACAGGTCTGCATTCAAGCTGAACCTGGAATTTTCCTCTAGTCTGTGAAGGCCCAGGGTGATACCTGACTCCACAAAGCATTACTGGGAATCTTTTAAATCCAAACAACCCCATGACAAAGCACACTTTCCAGCAGAAGGAACACAATGCCTAAAACCCTCCATCAGTTCAGCAAGCTACACAACCCTTTGCCACATTAAATCAAAAGCAGTGCCTCACTTCTCAGATTCCTCCCAAACCAGCTCCATTCTCATGCTTTTACCAGCTGCCTCTACAGAAGACTGCTTCTTCAGCCCTTGCACCTCTGCATCCTCCTCCAGCAAGGCTTCTCCTGCAGCCCTTGCACCTCTGCATCTTCCTCCAGCAAGGCTTCTCCTGCAGCCCACACACCTCTGCATCCTCCTCCAGCAAGGCTTCTCCTGCAGCCCTTGCACCTCCGCATCCTCCTCCAGCAAGGCTTCTCCTTCAGCCCTTGCACCTCTGCATCCTCCTCCAGCAAGGCTTCTCCTGCAGCCCTTGCACCTCTGCATCCTCCTCCAGCAAGGCTTCTCCTGCAGCCCACGCATTTTGTGAATGCAAAAAGATTTTGCTTTATTTCACTTGGAATAAGGTGCACTGTTTTTTCCCCTCTCCTCTAGAAATTAACTTTTCTACTACTTCAACACTATTTCAGCTATACCCAGGTTTGAATTACAGAACTCTGGGAGAAACTTAATTTGCCTCCTCAAAGCACATTCGTCTTTTAATATCCAGGCTCCTACTCAGATCCACGAAAAATTATGCCATAAATTACAACATGAAGAAAAATCTTGTAAACAACAAGATAAAGAAATTAAGTGTGTGAGGAAAACATTCTTTTTCCCTTCGCTATTAAAGTGTGTTTTATATAAACAAGCTGTAAAACTCCACCAAGGTATTTCCAATGGAATTTAGCTTTCATTGCTGAGAAATTTGCTATACTTTTCTTACAGTAACTGTAGGAAGTAGCATGTTAAAGGCCTCCTAGTGGCTTGTGGAAGATAAGGGGTAGAAATGGGTTGATCTAAAACAATTCACCAGATGGAGATGTTTCTAGACAGCACGTGCAGAAGGCTGCAGTGTGGGAGTCCTTTATTTCTTATCAGTAAAGATAATTACATGAGAGCAGGAGTTTCCTGTTATTCTCCTACCAGAAGGTGCATTCTTTTGTTGATGAAAATCACAATTACTCACCATGGAAGTTTTAATAGTGATACAAGCAGAGAATGCTAAGATTTGGGGAAGAACTGGGTTAACTGCACCTTCTCCTGTTTTTTTTCTGAGCTGTTTTTGCCCTGGGACCTCACAAATTTACACAGGCAGATTACCAAGTCCAGCTCTCTGGGTCTTCTGGTAGGATCTGCCCTTTGGTCTGTTGCCTGGAGGATGTGGGCCATGAGTCCCTACATATTTTCTACAGCATGGAGATCACTAGCAAATTTTTGACAAGTTAGAATAATTGTACTATGGATGGTGAAGGAATGCATTTAGCTGAATGACCAAAGCTGCCTACAGACCTTGCAGCTATTGTTCAGTAGCTGGACCAGGATTTTATCCTATCCTATCCATCACAGAGAAACAAGTTAAGAGCTTTTTTGGTTTCTTTTTCCAAAATTTTATTTCCATTGACCTGCGTGACCCTGCCAAGTTGCTTTAAAAATTAATAGAAGTACTGTATATTTCTGTTCCATCTGCAGCACAGCACTGCTATCAACACTCTCTGAGTCAGAGCATTAAAGAAAACAGTCAGAGGTAGACATCTGGATGACAGAAGAGGTCCCTAGACTTTAAATAATGACATTGTCAAGGGACTTTTAATAACGTTCCTAATAAGTCCAAGAAATTGTCATTATAAGCCCAAATCACCTTAATACTATATCTGAATATTCCTTTTGTATCTCTGCCAATAATGAAAATAACGCTTAATAGTATTCAACATTGCCAAAGGAAAGGGAGCCACAAAAGCACCTCACAAGCACCACAAATCTAAACCTTAAAGGCAAAAACAAAACAGAAGAAGTTCAGCCCATGAGATCTTTCCACCTCCACATGCTCAGTGCTCTGATAATAACAGGCCTTTGAATAAGATGACATGAAGATTACACAGCTATTGCTAAGGGGCCAGATTCACTATTCTAACAAAGAAAATTTTTCTTAGCCCTGCTCTAATCCGGAGGTTCACACAGCTGCTGAGCCTCCTGGAGAGATCCCCTCTTACAGTTTCAACTTAGGCTCTTACTCACCATTATACCAGCATAAATGTGGACCAGGCTAGCATAAAACCACAGCAGCTGACCCAAGTAACAGACAGAGAGGGTTTACAGAAGGAAATCATGACTGGCAGCACAAAATATGTCACCCTTGTCAGACAACAGCAGCTGTTGTGAAGCATATGCCTGATGTACAGTTTTAGGTAAGCTGGGAAGGAACGAGAGATGCACGTTGCTGTTAGCACCTTTGGCAACCACGTTTTTCTCCAGGCAGTTTTCCCAAGCCCTACTAAGGGTTTTCCACAGCAACATAAATTGCTGACTAACAAAAAAATCTCAGACGTTTCCAGTCCTCCTCTGTAGATTTCCAAGAAAATTGCACCTATAAATATCTTGCTGTTAAAAAGTGACAGTGAATACTCAAGAGGAAAAGTCTGCTTTGAACTGCTGGTGTCAAGCACCTGATCCACATCTGCTGAAAAACAGACTGACTCTCAAGACAGACCTTTCCCTGTCAGTGCTCTATCTCGGGAAAAAATAAGTTTTTATCTCTTCTTGGTAGACAAAATTCTTGAAAACATGAATGAGACTAAGCCAGTGTAATTGCAACAATTACAGCAACACTCTTTTGAGTCTGCAGATGGTTTTCAACCATTTGCATGAGGTAGCAACCAACTTTCTTCATCAGAAGGCCATTAAATTCTCCAGCTGGATTTGGGAAAATTGGTGGGGGCAATGTCTACCATTGCTGCAGCACAAAAAGGGCACATACTCCAAGCTGCTAAACAAGGGCAGAGGTAAAGCTTTGCATTTCTTCTCACTGAGAAATGGTATCCAGAAGTTAGCTGCTGCCTATGGGCCAGGCTCTATCCTGGACCCATGCAGAAGCATTCCAGTATCTGTGGGAGGATCAAAAGCACAAACCTCACCCTTTCAATTAAAGAGCAGCCCTGAACCAGAAGCTGCTGAAGACACTGGGGCCACCCACAGCAGGAAATGCAAGCATGTGTGGAGCTGAAAGCGTGTGTGTCCTGCTCTGGGCCAGCCCCTGGGTGCTGACATACTGCCCCACCTTGAGAGAGCAGCTTTCAGGAATGGGCTTCAGGGAATCCATCTGGGCAAACAGAAGTGTGTGGGGCTGCATCTGCTTACCTACCACCCTCA
>NW_010323487.1:318-1826 GCF_000700745.2 Antrostomus carolinensis | reverse complement strand
ACCCAAACCATTCTGTGATTCTATGATAATCGACCACCTCTCCGCTGTCATCTAATATATAACACGTGGCTGGACAATTTGCCGTCGGTCTCTAGCACTGGCAGCAAATGATGGAAAGGAGATAAAGTGAATTTTGGATATGAAAATATTTCTTCTTCCTTGTCAGCAGCTCCTTCAGCAGAACTGGGTTGTGCTTCCAAAGGGACAGAGGTTTTGTGAGCGAGGACATCGCCGCCCCCCCTGCCGCGGGGACATCTCACCTCCTTAGGTTGGGTTGATCAGTGCTTCTGTGCTCTTAGTTTGATATATTTGGGGGGTTTTTTGTTAGTTTTAGGGTGGGTTTTTTGCTTCTTCCAGAAAACAGAAGTCCCTTGTCTTCTTCCAGGTGTTTTATGGGCCTCTAGAGATTCTTTATTTTTTAAAAAAAAAAAAAAAAAGGCAAGTGAGCTACAGGTAAAAAAAGTGTCTGAAGTGGCCGTAGCTTCAGGGAAGGTTTTAATGCTCTTTGTGTCCTTCTGGCTTTTGGAGTTAAGGGTCACATTGCATCACAATTTCTTTGTCCTTTTAGTTACCTCACCTAGAGAAAGATGTACAAAAAGAGCAAATCTCCTCATTCTGGCAGACAGAAAACCTGAGGCTCCCTTGCCGTTTGCTAAAGAAACAAGGAGTCACTTTTCCTTCTGGCACCGGCGCTGCAGCAGAGCTTTGTTCCGCTCCTGGAGGCTCCAGGGGGATCTGGAGTCGAGGTTGAAAGTGCGTCACAGTGCTTGGTGATGCTCCTCTGTTCTTCTCAGATAGTTAACCATCTGAAAATGACTTCTTTTGCTGATTTTTTTGGTTTTGTTTTGTTTTCCTGTTTTATCATGAAGTGAAATTTATTGGAGCATATGAAGACAACCCCTTCAGGCACTTCTGTGTACATTCAATAAGTATTTTGGGTTTGCTTTTTCACTCTACTTCCAGCAGCTTATTCTAACACATCCCTTTCATTTTCCTTTCCTCTAAGTCATAGTGTCTCATGTGAGTCCAGTGCAGAAGTGATTCTTTGGAAGTGCCACCATGCAGCCTGGCAGTCCTGCAGTGTGGCATCACACGGACACCGAGAGCCACCAAGATGATGAAGGGAGTGGAGCATCTCCCTGCTGAGGAAAGGCTGAGGGAGCTGGGGCTCTTTAGCTTGGAGAAGAGGAGACTGAGGGGTGACCTCATTAATGTTTATCAATATGTAAAGGGTGAATGTCAGGAGGATGGAGCCAGGCTCTTCTCAGTGATGCCCAATGGTAGGACAAGGGGCAATGGGTGTGAGCTGGGACACAGGAGGTTCTGCTTAAACTTGAGAAGAAACTTCTTTCCAGTGAGGGTGCCAGAGCCCTGGGACAGGCTGCCCAGGGAGGGTGTGGAGTCTCCTTCTCTGGAGACATTCAAGACCCACCTGGTCACCTTCCTGTGTGATCTCATTTAGACCAGAGGTGAGCAGCTGCAAGCCTTGTCAGAACCAGGACACCGAG
>NW_010323487.1:0-260 GCF_000700745.2 Antrostomus carolinensis | reverse complement strand
CTTTCCCTCCAGGGTCAACATAATTACTGTCCAGTTTAAACATCTGTTAATTAACATCTTCCCTAATTTCTTTGTGCCAATATTTGGGAATTGCTTTGGGAAGTGTTGCTTTTTACCCTGCAGCACCATCAGCAGGTTCTTACCGGTGTAGAGGTTTTGCTTGAACAGTTATTAACAGGTTGACTGTAGTAAGTCATCTCGATATTAAAGGGTATTGAATAGAATCATTGAATCATTAAGGTTGGACCTCTAAGATCATC
>NW_010323486.1:7434-10261 GCF_000700745.2 Antrostomus carolinensis | reverse complement strand
TAATGGTTTTAAATTAAAAGAGGGGAGATTTCATTATTAAAATACAATTCATCTAAAAAAAATAATCCGTCTGGAGTGAGACATCAAAAAGAACCAGGGACAATTTATTATTTTCATTTTACTTTGTTTGATTAAACAAAAAAAAAAAAAACAACACCCTGAAAAATATTTTAGAATCAATCAAAACACGGAAAACACCTTAGTTTTCCTTCCACACAAAACTTCACTGCTTAAAAGGATTGCCTTTCCTTTTGTTTTCAAGGGTTTCTACCTCTCAACTCATCAATTAAATTCCACTTTGGCCCTTAAATACTCAAAGGGGCCAGTAAGAAAGATGGGGACAGACTCTTTAGCAGGGCCGGGAGTGACAGGACAAGGGGAGATGGTTTGAAACTAAAAGAGGGGAGATTCAGACTGGATGTGAGGAAGGAATTTGTTATGCTGAAGGTGGGGAGACCATGGCCCAGGTTGCCCAGAGAGGTGGGAAAAGCCCCATCCCTGGAAACATTCAAGGTCAGGCTGGACCTGGCTGTGAGCAACCTGGTCTGGTTGAAGATGTCCCTGTCACTGCAGGGGGGTTGGACTAGATGGCCTGGAAAGGTCCCTTCAACCCAAACTATTCTGTGATTCGAGGTGTTGGTGCATTCACCCAAATAAAGCACCTCACAGAGGAGAACCCGGCTTTTGTGCAATATTTTGCTCTAAAGTTCCCTTTTCACTTATACACGAGAGTTGTCTCGGCTGGAAAACTCCAAAGCAAATTATTAATCAAGCCCAATTGATTTCCTGAAGAGGCCAAACCTAGCAGTGGTGATGTGCAGTATCACGAAAAGCTGCTGTTCTCAATAACTGTCCTCATAACTGTGAGAAATACACGGTGAAAATATATTGGAAAAAATGCTGCTTCCACAAGCGCTCCCAGAAGATATTGAACTTCTCCATTTTACAGCAAAATTTCCCGGCTGCTGCTGAGGTTTTTTTTTTAAGAAGACTTCATGAATATTGATGGTAAACATAATAACAGCAATACTCAGGAGTATAGTCAACTCTTGCTGTACAATTCACATAATTCCCCTTAAATTAACAGGAGTTACACGTGTGCCCTGGATACAGCCCGCAGCCCCACGGACACCACGCTCCATGCACAAGCACGGGGGAAGGCACCTGCCCTCCCAGGGAGGAGAGCTGCAGGATGCAGGGCTTCTCTTTTCCTTTGGATTTCAGGTTGAACTCGGTTGGGTTGGACTGCAGGCACTTGGGAATGCTCCTGCACCATGAAATCATTGCATTTTATAACATAAGCACTGGCATTAAACCCGCTGTGGGTTCAATTTAGAAATCCACAGGTGACCTTCTTCTTCTTGCCCCGCTGTTGCAAAGCGACGCGGCAGGTTCCTCTGCAAGGGACAACACCTGAAAGGACCCCAGGACAGAGTTAATTTTCTTCTCAGTAGCCAGAAGAGCTGTGGTTTGGTTTCAGTGTGGGATTTGGTATGAGAAGAATGTTGATAACACACTGATGTTTTTAGTTGCTGCTGGAAGTCCAAGGACATTGTGATTTGCTGGTCTGCAAGTGCAAAGGGCTGGGAGGGGGGAAGTGCAGTAATTAGCAAACCGCATTTGGCTCTGCCAATGGGATATTCCATCTTATATCTCATCATGTCAGTGTATTATCCAGGGCTGACTGGAAAGCTGGGGATTCTCTCAGCGATGGCTCGGGCTCTGGCTCTCCCGGGATTGCAGTTTGGGTTTGGGGACTGTCTGTGCTCCGGGATCGCTGGCTGGCACAGGCTGGGCATCGGTCGGCGGGGGGTGAGCAACTGCCCTGGGCATCACTCAGTTGAATATCCTGTTATTGCTGTTATCATTATTCTTTTATTTCAATTAGTAAATTGTTTTTTACCCCAACCCATGAGTTTTCTTATTTTTACCTTCCCAATTCTCTCCCCTATTCCCTGGGTGGGGGCAGAGCGAGCAAGCAGCTGTGTTTGCTGCAGTCAAACAAGTGAAACCACCACACAGGGCATGAAAACACTCGTGTTTCAGAGACGTTCTCTCAGAAGTGGAAAAACATTCTGCGTGACAAGCGTCAGTGACACCCGAGGAGGAAGCCAGGCTTCACCCCCCTGCAGGCTGCTGCCTCCCCCTCACCTAGCCCCAGTCCCCCTCCAGCACCCCACTGGGCTGACTGTGGTTTGGGAACAACAGGGTTTTATATTTTTTTTCTGTTTTTTTATGGTTAAAAAAGATCAGCCTTTTAGAAAACTCCAACACATGTTAATACTGTGACCTGCAGAGTTACTGTCAATACAGATGGGCTGGTGATCTTTTAAAGGAGATTTTCCCAGGGTGAAGGACAAACATGACAGAGTCATCAAACTCGCTATCTGACAAGGACATATAAATTGTAAATGCTCGGGGGCACTGAGATCAGCCTGTCTTTCTTCCAGGTGCTTTTCCATCGGAGCAGCAACCCAGAGGCCAACATCTGCATCCCTGTCAATGGCAGGGCTGCTGCTGCTGCTGCCCACCCGTGTCTGTGTCCATGGGGCGCTGGGGGGGCTGGGACGAGCTGGCAGGAGGTGGGGGTTGGTGAGGACCACAAACGTTGGAGATGTGGTGGCCTGTGTGAGGACTCACACGTGTCAAGCACCGGTCCCAGATTCAGTTTGGACAGCCCATGGGTCAACACCAGGACTGACCCTGGCATTAAGGGGGGCACTGGCTGGTCCCATGGGACCCTGGAGCTCTGGGCCACCACCTCGTGCAACCAGGGCTGGAGCCTTCCACTGTTGCTACTCCTCATCCCACAGGTCCCATTTCCAAT
>NW_010323486.1:2713-7348 GCF_000700745.2 Antrostomus carolinensis | reverse complement strand
GGGCCCCGGGCGGCCCCAAGGAGCAGCCGTGGTTCTCAGAGGCACAGAGAGGAAGGTGGCATTTTTGGTTCATGACACCCATGGACAGGAGAAACCAAAGCGATGACACCAGGAGAGGAAGGGAAGATCTCACAATTAAAGGAGCAACAGTGGAGAATCCTGAATCACTGAGACTGGTGCAGGGGGACGAGCTCTGTCCCGACCCCATCACCTCTGGGGAGGCAGCTAAGGGTAAAACCAAGGTACGTGTAAGGAAAAAAAAGTAATTATAATAATAGTAGGAATAAAATATGGAAATGAGTGACACCCAGTGCCATTGCTCACCACCCACCCACCAAGCCCGGCCCGTTCCCAGATCACGATCCCGCAGGAGCCACAATCCCGACCCGAAACCGCAATCCCGGGAGAGCCAGAGCCCGAGCCAAAGCCAGAGAGAGCAAGAGAGGAAGAGCCCCTCATGGATCTCCTGCCCATGGGGGACAGGAGATGGAACAGCCCCTTGGCAGAGCCCAATGCCCATGGAGCTGATCCATGGCAATATTCCTCACCCCTGAGATCTTGCGCTTGCAGACGGACAAACACAAAGTCCTTCAGTGCCAGGGACACAAATGCAACATGGGGATGTTCTCAGCGTTTCTCTCCTGACAAATCCCAGCTGAACCCAACCCCCGGTGCTGTTCCAGCTGCTGAACAGAACCAGCTCTGGCCCAGCTCACACCAGGACACCAATGAAGAACATTTCAATTTCCCTTTTCAGAGTCTGTTTTCAGGGTTGTCAGTTTTGGATTTCGGTGGCATCCCTGACCAGCCAGCTCTGCCAGGAACACCCAACAGCCCCGGCACACGCTGTGCCTCCAGCTGGGCTCGACTGGTGTACACAGCATCCCACAGTCCCTGCCTGGGAAAAAAGGGAATTAACTGAGTAGGAAATGATGAGGAAGTGGGGAGATCAAAAGTTTTATTATCCCACTTGTACCCAGTGTAAATTGAGGTGTCATGCCCTGGGGAGGGGGCAGAGCACAGAGGAATCAGGAAGTTCTCCTGGAGAATCGATACCCCCCAGCAGTGCACACGGAGCTGGGTGGGGGTGAGGGATTAACCGGGACCCCAGGACTCTCCACAGTGAACCAGATGTCTTTATCTGCCGTGTAAATGCAATAAAGGGACAGACATGCAAGATTACAGAATTTATAGCCTCGGAAGGAACAAAACTGCACAAAGTGGCACTTCTGTATAGAAATGTTGCTGCCGTCTTCAACCCTCCCCACAAAGAAGTGTACGTACCCTACCCATGTCTGTCAAACCTCTCACATAGATATTTCATACACCTCTCCCTGTATTTTGTGAGGAATTACACCCAAGGACACCATGGGCGACTTTTTACCAGACCTGGCACCTTATCAACGCTACTCACATTTAATTAGTAGACATTTCTTCTCCGTGAGCATATTTACTTGAATTCCTTGTTCCTACGGCAACCCAGCCGGCACCACCGCTGCCGGAACGGTCTAGACTCACCTCAAAAAGGAATGGAGATTAACGAGCAAACTCAATATTGAGATTATACCGCACAGACCGAGCTTGGCGAGAGCAGCATTACAAAGCAGGCTCGGAGGAGGCTCTTATTTCAAGGAGCCTATTTATAGCTTTGCAGATTTGTATTTCTTCAGGGTGCCTACAGGATCCGGGCTGGGAGAGACGACTCATTTAGCACTAACTTCTCGGTAATTGGCTATCAGCTCAGGTAAAGGTGCTTTTTTATTTTATTTTATTTTATTTTTAATAATTACAACCCAGTTTCATTTTAAATTACCCACCGAGGGAACAGCTAAACAATATCCAAACCATTCCTATTTACAGACGCTTTCCTCGCGGATGCAGTAGTAGTTTTAAAACACACAAAATATCTAAATCAGCCCACGGCTTTGCAGCTGCTGGGAACAGAACATGATCTTTAAAAGAGACGCACACGCTGCCACCTTTATTGACATCCCCACTGAAGGTTTCCCTGCCCAGTGTGAACACTGAAGGCAGATGTTAGAACGATTCTAAATATCCAACACTTCTTCTCCTTCTAGTTTATAAACATCCCTTTTTTTTTAGACTGATAAAGGCAAATGCAACATAAATTAAATAAAGAGGAAAGGGCCATTTCTAAGTTACAGAGAGAAGCATCTCATTGAAACACTTTTATTGCTTGGGGGAAGCTGATCCTTTCAAGGCACCAGCACAGTCTAAATGAGCTCACGCCTTCAACCTGGTTTGCATTTTCCCTCTGGAGCAGATAGCTCTGTTAGAGGATATGTACAAAATGTTGAATAAAATTATTAGTGCAGCACCAAAACCTCTGAAGCGTGGCTCTTTACAGATGTATGATGGACTTCTGAGGTTAAATGTATAGATGTTTTTACAGGGGAGTGTTTAAGGCGTTGTTGGGGGATGAGCTCTCCCACCCGTGTGCTGAGGATGGAGCTGTGGAGAAGCCTCTCCATGACCCAGTCAATGGACAGGAGCAGGATGAGACCCTCCACTGACCATCCAGCACCACGGTATCAGCCCCAGGGCTGTGAGAAACCCATGAAAGGGGAGGAGGTGTCTTCGTGGTGACCAGCTCTGCTCTCAGCCTCCATCAGAAAACATCTGGGTGCCAGTCACCTGGTTTGGAGACATCCCAGACTCACTGGGCTTGAATATCTCTCTTCTGTTTGTAGAGAGGGGAAAATCACAGAATCACAGACTGTTTTGGGTTGGGAGGGACCTTAAAGCTCATCCAGTCCCAACCCCCCTGCCAGCAGCAGGGATACCTTCCACTAGACGAGGTTGCTCAAAGCCCCACCCAGCCTGGCCGAGAACACTTCCAGGGAGGAGCAGCCACAGCTTCTCTGGCCAATCTGGGACACTGGCTCACCACCCTCACAGCCAAGAATTTCTTCCTCACATCTCATCTCCATCTCCCCTCTTCCAGTTTCAAGCCATCACCCCTTGTTCTGTCACTCCCTGTCCTTGGCCAAAGTCGCTCCCCACCTTCCTGGAGCCCCTTCAGGTACTGGAGCCAACACAAACACCTTCAGAAGTCTCCTCACTGCCTTGGCTTGCATGGGGAGGGGAGAGAAGAGATTGCATTTTTCACATGTTATTTCCCACCTCCCAAGCTTTACTTTCCCCACAAATATTAACCACCACGTGAATTAATTAATCTCAACAACCGAACAGTGGGGCACCTTCTGCCACAGCCCGTGCCCTGAACCCCGCAATCCGGGATGTGCTCCTGGCTTGTACAGGCTGCCTTCTAATGCCAAAGAACACAACCACTTAAATGCCATTCCCTGGTTTTATGAAAAAGCAATATAGGAGAGTAAACAGGGCAAATACCAACAAGGAAGGACACCGAGTCGAATTGAGCCATGAATTCAAAGCATCTCCCTAACTGAAGAGAGGAGGCAGGGTCTGAAGGCTCATTTCTCTCCATGACTTTTCTGGAGAGCTGAGCAGCCCAGCACATGTCGGAATAACCTATTCTCCTTTCCCATTAACAACAACAATCAAGGCTGGATTAAACCTCTTCAAATAATTCTCCAAGTAGAGATAAAGCATGAAAGAGAGAGAGGGGGGAAAAAAAAAATCCAACGTATTCTTTCGCCACTGGTAATAAGCTTACGCCTGGAATAGACTTGTTAAATAATTAGAGTTAAATTACCTCCTCTCCTACCACCGCCTTGCCCAGCTTTTCCTTTCTCAGCTGTGGTTTAACCGGGAGGAATCGGTGCAGAACACACGGGGGAGGCCGGGGTGAAGCCCCGTTTTTTGGCACATGTGCCACTGGTTTGGAGCATCGTCAGTGACAGTCCCCAAGGGAGCTGGAGCAGCCCCACGCTGGCTCCCAGTGTCCCTCCTCCCTGCATCCCCCGTGCCCTGGCACCACGCACACGTGTGTACATGCACACGCGTGCACACACACCCCCACACACGTGTGCACCCCAGGACCCCCCACCTGCCAGAGCCCCAGCCCAGGTCCCCGCTCTTAAACAGAAGGCACAAAAAAAAAAAGGAATTGAGATTTGCAGATCTGATAATGAGCCAGTTAATGACATAAATGATACCTCAAGAACCTCACTAAACCATCCAGGTCCTACAATTTAATCTGTAATAAATACTCCTGCATCATTGCGAGATGGCTGCTCATAATGGCAAATGAAATATGCTGGTATGATAGGTACAATAAATCTGGATTTTCCTATGGTTCCCTCAGGCTAGAACAATATGTAACCAGAGTGCGCACTGTCAGGATGAGCAGATCTCAAAGCCATCATAAAATCTAAATGGGGACTAATTAGGAGGCCCTTCCCTTCTAGAGTTACTATTTCTATTGACATTTTCCATGCATGAGCCCCTCCATAACATCATAAGTCACCAAGATAAGAACTCCCTAGATTATAGGGAAAAAGCTTTAATGGAGAAGTTGAACTCAAAGGCGATGCATAAATTTTCCTTCTGATACCCCGGCAAGTCTGTGTTCAGTACTTTCTTTACAAACTTTCCTCCCTGGCGCCGGGTACCGCTCCCTCCATCCCCATCCCCGCTCCCACCCTTGCCCAGGGATGGGGGGATGAGCTCTGGGGCCGTGGGGTATGGGGG
>NW_010323486.1:2237-2679 GCF_000700745.2 Antrostomus carolinensis | reverse complement strand
GTGAGCCCCAAGGGGCCTATCGGGGCCATCGGTGGCCTTCGTAGCCCCAGGGGACCAGGGCAGCTGGTGTGGGATGGAGCTGCACTGCCGGGGTGCTGGGGGGCAAACAGCAATGACACAGCTGGGATGGTCTGTGGGTGTCTGATGGTCTGGGGGGGCCATGCCCAGGGCAGCAGGAGAGGAGCAAGTGCCACATCTGCTCCTGGTTGTGGGGCACAGAATCACTGAATCCCAGAATTGTTTTGGTTGGAAAAGACCTTTAAGCTCATCGAGTCCAACAATGAACCCAACACTGACAAGTCCCCTATGACTAACCCATGTCCCTCAGCACTGTGTCTACATGACTCTTCAATCCCTCCAGGGATGGGGACTCCACCACTGCCCTGGGCAACCCCTTCCAATGCCTCAGAACCCTTGCAGCAAAGAAATTCTTCCTCACATC
>NW_010323486.1:0-2139 GCF_000700745.2 Antrostomus carolinensis | reverse complement strand
TCCTTGGTTGAACAGACCCACCTCCACCTCTCTCCACCCTCCTCCAAGGGACTTGGACAGAGCCAGAAGGTCTCCCCTCAGCCTCCTTTTCTCCAGGAACAAACCCAGCACCCTGCTGCGAGGGTGGGCATGTGCCGGTGCAAAAGCATCGCAGCTGCCCCCATGGGCATCCCCCTCGTCGCCCTTCGGTCACCACGCAGAGGCTTTGGGGATCCAGCCGGGTTCCTGCAGGGCCATCCAGGCATCACCTCCCAAAGCCACGTCCCCAGGGGTGGGTGATGCGTGTGACAGTGTGTGACAGCACTCGGGGTGCAGACAGCTCCAGGGACCCCCCATCCCCTGTCACCACGTGCGTAGCTGCACCCCCGCTACCTACACAGGGACTGACAAACCCCTGGGCTCCTCCTCACAAGATTTATTGGCTGTTTACAGCAGGCTTCCCATTCCATTGTCCCCTGTCACACTTGCACCAAGGAACTGCCCTTGTGCACGTTCCTGTGGGCAGAACCTGCGGAGTCTGTCCTGCCTCCCTGGATCCATCCCCGCAGGGTCAACCTCCAGCTGCGGGATTTAGGGATCGTCCCACCACCACCATGCTGAAGGATGTCCCCAAGCCCGTATAAATTCATTGGAAGGGGTTGCCCAGGGCAGTGGTGGAGTCCCCATCCCTGGAGGGATTGAAGAGTCGTGTAGACACAGTGCTGAGGGACATGGGTTAGTCATAGGGGACTGGTCAGTGTTGGGTTCATGGTTGGACTCCATGAGCTTCAAGGGCTTTTCCAATCCAGGCAGTTCTGGGATGCTGTGAAATAACATGGACAGGGTCCTTGTATGTCACTGCAGCCATGGTGCCATACCGTGTCATGCCATTCCGTTCCATGCCATGTCATGCCATGCCGTGCCATGCATGCTTACATTAAAAAATAAATAATTTTTATGTTCTCTCACAAATATTTTCCCCCTTGCACACCTAAAACAATAAGAAAATACCGAGAGGAAATCGTAGGGAGGTAACTTGCACTGTACAGAATACAGAATGGCTCCTACCTTTGATGACATTTATCTTTACTCATGAGGGAAGACCTAATAACATGAATTATCAGGTCCCTCCTCACTCATGAAGAATAATGCCATCAAGGACCCAGGCCACCAGCCATCGGAGGTGTTCCGTATCCACCTCCCATTGTCAGAGTCTTCTCCTGGTTTCCACGCTCTGAGCCCAGCCCGCACGGAGCGGCGGCGGCAGCAAAAACCCAATTCTTTGGGAAATGCTGGAGCTTTCACACGTGGTTATCTCTGATCTGCAGATGCACATTATATTTCTGAAAATTACTGATGTAGGTAAACAAGCATTTTCTCAAAGGCAGTGTTCCTGAAGGATGAGTCGAAATACCCTTTCCTCAACTTTGTGTTTACACAGAGTTATACAGGGGAAATGAGCCTTCGGAGAATTATTAGAGGGCAAACGAGAAGCAGCCAAGTTTATGAAAAAATAGCAAAGAAATGACTGAGAGGATAGAGATCTATATCCTGAGTCAACTCCAGCTCCATTGCTTTTTTTATTTTTTTTTTTTTTTTCAGGAGAAGCACCAGCAGCCCCTGCGTGTTCCCTATTTACCCGCAGGATGTGGTTGCAGAGGGGAGCTGCTCCCCCAGCTCCGGCTCCAGACATCCCTGCAGCCCTGTCCCGCACCTCCCTGCACCGCAGCCACCCCTCTGCCCCTTCTTCTGAAGAGACTCTCCAAGAGCCTTCTTTGTAACTGTAATTTCCATGGCAGAGCTATTTTCCCAAAGTTGTGCTCAGATCCTTTGCAATGACAGCGTACAAAACCAACCACCCACTCGCTCTCCACTGAAAGGATGGGAATTTGGGGAAATGGAAAATAAATATGTTTAGGGTTTAAAGCAACACAAATTCTGGGTCAAATAGCTGTTGGGGTTAAATGGATCTGGAAACTGTTCACGTGGAGATCCACAAACGAGGAGCAACACTTTGTTCTCACCCATCCAACGGAACCCCTGGAGCTGCGGCGGGGCTGCTCAGGCTGTTTGTTGTCAGTATTTCACTCATTGACTCGTCCCGCACGGATGAGGGTGGGTGGGATGGTTCACTGGCACTGAAGGACTTTGTGTTTGTCC
>NW_010323485.1:0-1091 GCF_000700745.2 Antrostomus carolinensis | reverse complement strand
GGTGGGGGGGAAATAATAATTATTATATATATAAAAAGAAAAAAAAGAAAAAAAAACAAAGCAAAAGTGACAATTGTATTCTTTTTAGGACAAGCACGATTTCTCCTTTGCGCTTTTCCATGGACGCATTTCACCCACTTGCATGATGATGATGATTAAATTTGTATCTGGGAAAAAATATTCTCTATAGTAAAGGAAAACAAACTGAAACCAGACAAACAAACGCAAACTCCGATTGAATTTGTACAAAAAGCAAAAATAAAAAAAAAAATTAAAAAGGAACTCCTTGAAGAGGGAAATAACAAATGTTTATCGCCTTTTTGTTGGTCCTATTTCTCTTTCTCTCTCCCTCTCCCTTTCTCTCCGTTTTTTGTTTTTGTTTTGTTTTTTTGGTTTTTTTAAAGTCCAAGTGATGGTCCAGCCAAGATGCAATTTTCTGTTTTTTTGTTCAGCAGACAATCATTTTATTCGTAAGCACCTTTTTTTCTACACTTCTGTCACTGCCTGTGTGGGTACTGGTTATAAATGTGGAAAAAGAATAGTTATGACTGTAACAGATTTTTATTTTTATTTCAAAATTTTATATGAATTATGTATATCTTAATGATGCGGTCATTTTCCCAGTTTGTAATATATGTGTAGAAATGCTTGTATATGATATTTGCTCTACTCTTTCTTTCTCCCTCCCCTCTCTGTCTATCTCCCTCCCACCCTTTCTCTCTCTCTCCTTTTTATTTTCCTTGACTCGGTGTTCCTTGCACAAACTTAGCTGTCAAGATCTGACGTGCTAGGTTTTCAAAAGGGACCTCAGCGATAGAAAAAAAAAAGAAAAAAAAAGAAAAAAAAAAGCTTAGGGTGCAACTGTAGTTATCTTATGCAAAAGCTATTTTGAGTATTTCATAGCAGCTTTGGGGGGTCTCTTCTTAAACTCCACGTAGGACGCTTAAACTATTGTTTCCTTAACTGCGTGTTTATCTATATGTACAAACTTTCTAAATCAAATACAGTATTTCATTTTCTTATCTATCCAGCGATGTTGGTGTTTTTGTCCGGCACGGAAAAACACACCGACCCCCTCCCGTGGTGGCCTC
>NW_010323484.1:0-3145 GCF_000700745.2 Antrostomus carolinensis | reverse complement strand
TGTATTTTCATCTTCATTTGCCAGACCCTCACTTTCCAGAGCCCCAGACCTGTTGCATAAGGGCAGCTGGGTAGTGAGGGAGGCCTGGAGGGAATTCACCTGCCACCACTAGCAGGGACCTGTTTCCCTTCCCCTTTCCGAGGTGGCTATGTAACAAACATTTACTTGTATGTAGCCTAACTGAACCACTCTAATATATACAACTCACCCTCATTTTCCCAGATCAAGAGCCTATTCTTCAATGAGTTCACAACTGTGCAGCATCTAAGGCTTAAAAACCTCTGTATTGAGCATGTTCTGATCTCACTGGTAATTAATAGCACAAGTTGTTAATAATTGTGTATTTGGAAGCATAGTTATTAAAATAAGTCAGAAGTATTCCATTCTAGAATATTTTTTCAAATAAATAAGCAGAAATGACTTCGCTATCAAGTGAAGACACACTTCAGAGTTAAGAGTAATATAAATGAATTATCAAAGCAGCTAAGACTAGATGGTAGTTTATCTGTAAAACAACTGGCTGCAGTATCCTCAAGCTGAATCCACTTGGTTTTGCTATTGTGCAGTTATCAATAACCATTCCACCTACCTAAAGCTCTGTTGAAAAACTTTCACAAGGCTTAGACAGTACCAGACAATCACAAATAGTGTGCTAATTAGCACATCAACTTAAAGGACATGGACTTGTAATGTGTTCAATGTACTGAAAACAACAGGAAGTTCATTAATATATTAATTTATTTAATTATTTCCATTTTAGTTCAATTGAACATCAGAGCAGACAACTTTTTGCTTTGTGACAATGCAGGGAATTTTTGAAACACTATTTCCATATTCTACAATGTTTGAAAAATCAGATTATGGTTTCAACCATATGATTGTATAACTTGCCAGTGAAGAGGCTGCAGTTAGGAACTCAGCCTGGTGCTTTAGTATAGTTTTTATCTTCATACATGCTTTTCACTTAATATGTTTAAAAAACAGCTTTAGAAGAAAACATGATTTTAATTCATGTTATAAATGTCATCACACTTGGGTTGCTAGAGACATCACTTAGTACAATAGGTGTTTCTGAAGATCTCATTCTATTGAGAGTTCACAATATTAGATTTTAAACTAGGCACAGACCACCTAAGTCTTGTCTCTAGACAAAATATATTCCCTGAAATTTGAAGTATAATATATACACAGGTTCCAATACAAATGTTGGAGGAATTTTCATACAAAATGTAACCATGATGTAGTGGACAATTTTTATATTAATGCATCCTTCATCTCAACCAGATATATTACTCAAATTTTATTCTGTTTCCCTAGGAAATATTTTGTTGTCCATTACATCACAATAGGATATTTTTTTAAAAAGTTGATTGAGAACAATTGAACTACATCATGATGTTAAGTTTTAGACAAATTTCTTGATTTCATCATAAAGTACTAATACAAAAGCTCCGCCCATGCCTCTCAACACATTCGACCAGGCACCTTTGAAGAACGCTTTGGATCCTTCATCTTTAGCTATCTTCCTCCAGCAATCAATTGTGCCCTTGTACATAATGTCAGCTGTGGAAACAGACATAAAGGTCAGAAGGTTTGAAGTTATACAGCAAGTCTGTTTCAACTTTCATATATTTAAAACAAGGAATAAGCAAACTATACCCAAGAATTTAACATTAAGTAATCAATTCATTAAAAGTAATGTCAGTTCTCCACACGGAAATCAAATCAACTCTCACCCTCTTAAGTGAACATGAATAACCAGCAGTGTGTTTCCCATAGCTTTTTTTTTAAGGATTACAATAAGGTCATTAGTTTTCCACAAAACAAGAAATACCCAGCATCTCCCATCATATCTCAATGAAGAGATACTTTCTGCTTCCAGAACACCACAGAGGCACTTATTCTTACCTCCCTTTCGGCCAGACTGCATCATCATCCTACGTCGCACAGTATCAAAAGGGTAAGAAACCAGCCCTGCTACTGCAGTGACAGACTGGGCAATCATCCAGCTCACTACAATATGCACATTCTTTGGATCAGGCAACATACCTGTCATCAAGAACAAGGGATCAGAGTCAGTACAGAGGCAAAGGGTTGTGTGAAAGATGGCTGTGGAAGGAATAATCACCCACCAACCCAGGAGTCACACCAAGTCAACTCAATCAAGCCTGGAATTTCTCCCTTCATCCATATTTGACTACTAACAGGTGCTATGAGTGAAACAAGCTTACAAGGACTGTTGGATTTTGGAATCTAAGAACTCCTCATGCTCCCTGACCAAAAGGTCCTGCAGAACCCTCCCAGGCTTGTGTCCTCAGCTGCAATGAATAACAAGCCCATCTGTACAAGCCTTAAGACAGAGAAAGAAACTGGAAAGTGTCTGAAAACACTGCAAACCCAAGGCTTCTGCTCAGAGTAGCAAGTTACGGAGGTGGGAATACATTTCAGAAACACCTGTGCTTATTCTAGCACTAGCACCCTGAAGTGGTGCTGAGCCAAGCCCTGCTTGTCCTTGTACCCAAGTGCCCTAGACTGCCTTCACTCAATCAATCTTCCCTTGTAGTCACTTCTCCACACACTTCTTACCCTTGGCCGTGTCGTAAACCCCAAAATAGGCTGCTCTGTAGATGATGATGCCCTGGACAGACACACTGAATCCTTGGTACAGGCCCTTCAAGCCATCAGACTTGAAGATCTTGACAATGCAGTCGCCCAGCCCAGTGAACTCCCTCTCACTGGCTCCTTTGCCCACATCAGCAGCCAGCCGGGTCCTGGCGAAATCCAGCGGGTAGACAAAGCAGAGGGAGGTGGCTCCCGCAGCACCCCCGGACGCCAGGTTCCCCGCAAAGTAGCGCCAGAACTGCTTGTGCCTGTCCACTCCCCCCAGGAAGATCTGCTTGTACTTGTCCTTGAAGGCGAAGTTGAGGGCCTGGGTGGGGAAGTACCGGATGACATTGGCCAGGTTGCCTCTCCAGAAGGAGATGATGCCTTGCTCCTTGGGGATGCGGACTATGCAGTCCATGATGCCCTTGTACTGCTTCTCTGCCGTGATCTGTTTGCTGGCATGTTGGACCTGTAGGGAAGCGCAGGAGGAGGGATGGGAGGGTAGAGAGGGACGCTGCAGGGGTGACCCCGCACGGCGGCC
>NW_010323483.1:0-3273 GCF_000700745.2 Antrostomus carolinensis | reverse complement strand
TGGTGAACTTGGCAATGCTAGGTTTACAGTTCCACTAGATGATTGTGGTCTTTTCCAACCAAACTATTCTATGATTCTACGATCAACTTGGGCCCTAGTTTGTGTATGTCTCCTCCGCCTCTCTCAGAGCTCTTTTGTCTCTGCTTGTGCTGCAGGCTCCTCCTCTTTGTGCATTTCCCCACTCTGTCTGACTTGCTTTGTACTCCAGATACTTTTTCTCCCAAAAAAGTTGCTCAATTGCTCTTGGAAAAGCACAATTTCCTCCTCCTTTCAGAAGATGCCCCCTGACTGACTGCAGCTGCATTGTTCTCTGCTGTCTCTTGAAAGGAATATAATGCCTATTAGCACAGAGTAACTCCAAACGAAGAAACTAAAATTACATACCCAACATGTTAACGGAAACATCCACAACATTGTTTTGAGAAATTATTCGTTAGGGTCTGGCCATGATTTTGGAAATTACTCAGGGTGGTTTTGTAACAGTCAAAAAATGTAAGGTGCTGTGCATAAGGCTTTGGGGTTTGGACATACTTTTCCAAAACTCTTTACATTTGTCAGGGAGAACATACAGCTCTTTTGACAGTAGGACTTGGGTGGGCTGATGGTTGCTGGATGCTGTAATAGGAGGTTGGCGGGACACAGAATGATAAACTTACTTGTCAACAGCGTCTCTGGGTTTCTCAGGACAGGCTGAGCTTTGTACCCCTGCATCTTGTTTCTCATGTAGTCCTTGGTAATTTCTCTAGAATGGGTTAATTGATTTTGTATTTGCTGTTGTTGTTTTTATGTCTGCCCAACATGGAACCCTTCTCAGCCACAGACGCTCATTTTGTAACTATTATTCCCTGCTTTGTTATGTTGCTTCCCTCAGCCAGAAAGAATTCTCCTTAAATTGTTTGCGTGTTGGTGGCAGTAGAGATGGAAGACCAAAGAAAATAAGGAAGAGATCCACAGTAAATGTTGAAAATGGGGTCATTCCAGTGCGTGGGATGGAAAATGAGGCTGCAAACGCCACTAGGAAGATCTCCAGTGGGGTGACCTCAGCAAAGAGAGCCAGAAATGTTTAGAGAGCACCTCAAGAGGAAGCAGACCTATGTCTGCATCTGCATACAGTAAGGCACTTTCCCTGAAAAACAAGCTACTGGCATAGATGGAGGCCAGGTCAAAGGGCTCTGTGGGGCCCTTTTGGCCTCTGCATTGCCTTCTTGCAACACCAAATTATTGTGTAGTGTTGGTGCTCATTAAGGTTTCCCATGACATGGAGCTGGGATATTGTTAAGATAGGTGCATGGAGCAGGAAGCTAAAACTGTGCTTGGATACTGCAGACCAGATGCCTTAATGCCCCATCAGTTCCTTTGTGGCCACTGTCTTTTTGATACTGTTAGCATTTGCTGTTTCTCTCTCATGCAGCATCTTTTTATTTCCTATTAGTTTTTTCTTAGTTGCAATGCAGTTGTATTAACAGCATTTTTCCACGATGAATTTAACTGTGTTATTTTTCTCTCCGTATTTCTGCTTTCTTTTCTTTCCTTTCTTTTATAGTTTGTTGGGCATTGTTTCTTCATCCTTGCTACTGTGTGTCTCTTCCTCATTGCTTTGCATGAGAATTCTTTTGTTTGCAGAAATTCAGGAAATTTTGCTTGCTTTACTTCAGAGCCTGTATATTGGCATAGAAAATGAATCACTTTTGATCTCTCCTTGTTTTTTCTTGTTACAAAGTAATTTTCCAGACTTGTGCCAGGCTTTGAGTGTTCCTGTTTTTACTTTTAAAACAGAGGGTTCTGAATTCCCATTGCCTGGCACTGCAGGTGTGGTCAGAATAGCTGCCTTCCCTGTCCATTCGCTTGGTAATTACTATACAGATCCAGCCCAAGTGGGCTCAGAATATACCTCCTTAAGACTACTCAAGGCAAGCTCACAGCCCTAATTCAGTGAATTTCACCTGTTTGTTAGAGTTTTGTACACTTGAATGAACTTGAGCACGGCTGTGTGAAAAGTCTTTGCAGAAATAAACATAGCAGATCAGGGGCTATGTGCCATTTTCACTAGTGATGTATATATTTTAAGATTAGAGCTAGCATTTTGTGCAATGCTGTTTGAAGTTGTTAATTAGGTTTGCCTAAACCGACTAAAACAGACAGGGCTAACTGGTTAAGATTATAGCTAAAAGATTGTGACCTCTCACTGTGAAATGTCTCTGTATTTGTTCTTGTTTAGGTCTGTTCTTCTGGTTTTTGTTTTTTTGTTTTGTTTTGGGGTTTTTTTTTTGAGAAGGCAGATAAAGCATGCACTGTATCACTGAGATAGTGAGGAATACATTTTTTATCATTTGGGAGTAGAATCGCTATCTCAAATCCACTGTTGTTAATGGGAGGGTTTCTTACTAAATACTTCTGCGTTCATTCTACTTGCAATTTTGACAGGAAGAGGACTATATCAGGTAAGTTTTCAACTTTTTCTGAATAAGCCCTAATAGGAAGCCTTCTCACAGCATCAGAGCATCCATAGGTACAAACCAACTTAATAAACCCTCACAATCCATGCACTTACTGGCAAACCTAAATCATTTTATGAATAATTTTACTTGGATCTTGGTGAGAAAAGTGATCATATGAACAGTATGAGCAACAAATTTCCAGACAAAAACATGGAGGAGGGAGAGTATGTATAGACATAGTCTGTGGGGGCCTGTGACTTCATCGCACTTCACACGATAAGAGGGGTCACTTCAGGAGCTGGTAAGAGGACGGAGACTTGAAAGGCCGGGCTCCAGGAAGCGTGGATGGTGAGTCAGGAAATGGCAGCCTTCCCTCCGAGTCATCCTTGAATCACTGCCCTGGTGTGCTCATAGCGGGAATCGGATTAGTAGAGATGCTGTTCCTTTAGAAGAGATTTCAAACTTGGCTTGTGACCGTTTGATGTCGCTAAGCGTTACGTGCTGTTTCTTCTGGAGAGCATGGATTTCAGAGCCTGCACCTGGTCTGATCTCCAGCGTGGCTGCCTGCGGTTTGCAGCCGCCCCTCTCTGCCGTGCGCACAGCCGCGCCCCATCCCCATCCTGGTGCCACCAGCCCTCTCACGCGCCCGCCTCGCTTCTGGCCAAAGCCACAGCGTAGCCATCGGCCCAGAAGCTTCTTGGATGGTTGCTACAGATGTCTATTTTCCCGTTGCACGTACATTATTGTCTGTAACATTTGATCGGCGTGCAAGGAAAGGAAGAGATCTCGGTGAGGGGGCTAACGGCATTATTTGGTGACTGCAGCGGTGCTTGTG
>NW_010323482.1:0-3058 GCF_000700745.2 Antrostomus carolinensis | reverse complement strand
TAAAATAAAATAAAATAAAATAAAAATAATATATTCAAAATTATTTCTATTGATTTTACTGGAAACTGAATCCACAGAGGGGTCAGCCTGAATGAGAGCTGTGACACTGCCCTGATCCTCCTGCTGTAACAGCCCATATCTCAGCAGAGCACAAACAAGTCCTCAGAGGTAAGGTTCTCCAGAGTTTTGTGTAGACATGTCTTTACTGGATGAACTCACACTTTACAGAATAACCTACAGATAACCCTACGAAAGCTGGTACAGAAGTGCTGGGTTACCCTGACACAGAGCACTCATATAAAAGTTTTTCTTCATTGGCCAAATACGGTTTCAGAAGCTGGGTTTAGGGATGGCCTCAGATCCAAGGGAAAATCCCACCCAGGAGCGTGGGGAAAATCCACATCCACCTTCCACCCACTCCCACCTCCAGGCATAAAATGGTCCAAATTAAAACCCCAGATCCAACCACCCTCCTACTCCAGGAACACTCAAGCCCAACTCTTGATTTTATAGCCTTATCCTAAAACTGAGTCACAGCAAATACGGTGATGAGCTGAGATACAGCAAATCCATAGGTGAGTATAAAAGCGATGATGGGAGCCAAGTGGAGCTGCTGGTCCGTGGAGAAGAGGCAGAAGGGCGAGGTGACAGGGTCAGGCCACCGCAGAGACTGTTAGGAAGAAGCAGCTGACGGTGAGGTGAAGGAGTCCACACAGAAGTGGCTCAGGGATCCCTGTGAATACTATTATTACCCTCGTCTGTCTCTTACTTAATTTACAGATAAAATTGCAAATGGCTCTTATTTAGCCATCCATCTGAATGAGAGGTCTGGAGAAGCAAAGTAAAGGTGCACACATGTATTTCTTTCACTTCACACATACCAAAACCGGATCAAAACTGTCCGGCTTCTTGGATTAACTGCCCTACATACATAACTCTCTGGAAATCCACCGACATCTCTTTGGATGTTCCCTTTCAGAAGACAAGTGGCCAAAGGCAATCAAAGTTATTCCAGCCCTATTTCAAAAGTGATTTTTTAAAAAAAAATCTACTTCCAGGTCTAGCCTTCAGCTGACACGGTACCGCACGTTATCTCAGCGCTTGTACCTCGCCTCCTAAATCAGGATATGTCCTGATGCTTCACCGTGCCAATTCTCTCCCCTCTGTCCTGAAGACAGTTCTTTCTATTTTCTGCTTGTATGTTAAGCAATTAAAATGCTTTCTCTTCAACAAGATATTAATCTTAATATTGTCCTAATTTGTTTCATCTTTTTCTGCCTCTCATGCAGAAATCAGTCTTGACAATAGCCACTGAGATAAGGACAGTAACCAGCAAGCTTCACAATAAACCATCATATACACTACTTTAGTTTGTCAAAACAATTAGTGTTCATTTTGGCTTTATTCAGTTAAATCTGCAGTGACTGATCAGTATAAATTATGTATTAGGCTGCCCAGCTGTACTTGTTTATTCATGCATGGACTTGAAGAATTTTCATTTTCTCAGTACAAAAAAGCAACAGCCAAAAAAATCCCCCCATGTTCTAAAATATAAAGACACTTTCTTCTCAGCCACATTTCTGCTACACATTTTTGAAGCTGCTTTATTCTTACCCATCTTAGAACGTTATTCTTCCTTTCCAGAAATGATACTCCGACGCTTATTTCAATTAACCTATTATTTCATTCGCACTTATCGGCAGCTGCATTTGCATCAGTGGGAAGCACATACTGTTACTCTCACCCCTCGCAACCACCTCCCGAGCAAAGCAATATCAGAGCTCAACCAAATGATGTTGATTTTTAAAGCATCAAAAATCGTGTTGTAGGCTGCATTTGAACTCCTGCCTTGCTTCAAGAGGAACTGCTCGCAGAAATGTTTACAGTTAAGCCTTGCACTCCTCTCTTTCAAGAACAAAAGTTTGTGAATCAATCAAGAGAGATCGTTTTCCAGTTTTTCTCACGTTTACAGTCAGACAGTCCTTGCTCGGGCGACTGGGTGAAGGCAATGTGCGCCGTGGGGGTGGGATGACACGCTCGTGTGTGGGGAGAGAGATGACACACATTTAGAGGAAGAAAAGAGGAAAATCTGCAGTGACCACATACAGCATCAGTTATGCTTCTCCAAGACGCAGTGTATGAGCAGAATGAAAATCTGGCTATTGAAGCCGTCTCCCTGTGATGAAAAGAACAGCAAATTGCACGTTCCTTCCTCAAAGCTGCCCTCCACCAAGCCGAGTTCAAGAATCTGTTAACAGAAGGTTTATGCCAATATTTACAAATCGCAGAAAGATGTTTCTGCAGCTTTGACATGGTGAGTCCAGTCGCTCAGCGGCGGACTGACAGGGTGAATGGTGGCAGTGCTCAGAACACGCAGAGCCAGAGTCTGTGACTACCCAAAGAGCTGGGGAGAAAGGTAGAACTTGTGTTTATTAATGGGAACGCCATTTAATGTCCCAGGTTGTAAGGGCAATTAAAAGGGCTGCCCAGTTTGCTCTTGGGCATGTGTAGAACACAAAGTACGCTACGGAAACATCTCCATAGGTCAGGGTGCTGTAAGTGCAGAGACCTGGGTTGCAAAAGGCCACCTCTCAAAACTGAGCTCAGCTCCAAGGTACCTGACAGGTAACAGATGTGCTTTCACGTTGATTGTGCACAATAAAGAATGGCAAACACATTGCATCGATCTGCATTATGGCTGCTATAAAAGTGCTCTTGTGCAGTGAATTCTGCCCTGGTTTTGGCGGCCGCTGTGCTTGTCACATCAGCAAGGAGATGTGAGATGCCAGAGCCCCGCACGCACCCTGCCTGCACGCACACAGCCCCAGCTCCCCGGGGTTCCGAGCGCAGGCAGGATGCTGTGCAGCATCCAGCAACTCTGGGTGTTCCCTTCAGCGAATGACATAAGAAGTGTTCTACTGAAAAGACGAAATTTTGCTGAATTAAGTGCTTTAGAACAAGTGAGTTTATTACTTTATAATTAGCATAATTTCCCCCATAGGGATTCTTGCAATTAAATAATTAGCAGTAACGTTACCCAAAGGTGTTCTTTAATGAA
>NW_010323481.1:0-1542 GCF_000700745.2 Antrostomus carolinensis | reverse complement strand
TGATGATGATGCTGAAGACCAAAACCAACTAAATCAAGGAGAAATCATCCCACCAAGGAGCAAATTTGAGGAGGTTTTTTTTTGGGGGGGTGAAATCCCTTCGGGTTGGTGGTGGAAGTTTGAAATCAACACCCATAAAACCAACACCCACGTTGTGGTGGGTTCACACTTTATGGAGGTGGTTCTTCACTTCAACTTGATGGTCTCCAAATCTTCATCCCTAAATCCTCAAAGATGGAAATTTTGCATTAATTCTTCTTAACGAAGCAATTTTGTTGTCTCCAAATTGTCCCTTCTCACTCGGATACGACCGGCGATTCCAAAACCAAACCCAACATGGTGGGGGGGATGATGGTTCTTGAGATCTTCATCTCTTGCAGCTTCAGTTTCTCCACGAGCTCAAATCTCATTTTGGGGGGGGGATCTTCTGGAAGAAAACAACCATTTTGGGTTGTTTTTGGGGGTTTTTTTTGGTTCCTTTAATATTTTAAAATCATCTTGAAGGATTTTCTGCATTTTTTGATCCCCTTGATGATTTTTTGGGGGTGATTTAGGTGAGAAAAGACTTGAGGAGATGAAGGGATGGACCACGATGAGGTGGCTCATCCCCTGTGATGGATTTTTAGAGCATTTTATTTTACTCTTGGATCAAACTCAATCCATTTTGTTGTGGGGGGAGGAAATTATCAAGGAAGTAGGGAAAAAAATACTCCTGGGAGGGTAAAAAAGTAAAAGTGGTTGTTTTTTTGGGGGGGATTCTGAAGTTTATTCGTTATTAAAATCACCAGGTGATGATTTCATCGTTGGTTTAAACTGATTTAAGACCAAACTGCTGCTTCAAGGGGTGTTTTAAACCCCGTCCTGAGTTTCAGAACACGAATCCTCCTCTTAAATCCTGACCCTCCTCCGCGTGAGGCAGGATTTTTAGGGGGTGTTTTTAATCAAAACCAGCTCTTAAAACCAACATTTACAGAATTGAAATTGAAATTTGGGGAGGGAGGTTTCTGTTTTCAGTCCAGTGGTGGAGTTAGGTGAGAAAAGAAGAGGAAAGAGGATTTATTTTGAGCCAGGGATGTTTAAAATGTGGATTTTTTTCTCTCTCAGAACAAGCTCCAAAGCCACCTGGAACCACTGAAGAAGAAATTAGACGCTGTCTTGAAGCAGAAATCCAACGAGGAGGAAAAAATTACAGAGCTGAGGGTAAAACCATCCCACTCATCACTTTTTTTTTTATCCACTTTTATTTATTCCCCATTTCTTTCTCTTTTATTTTTCACCCCACACCAAAAAAAAATCAACCGAGGACTTCGCCAGGGTTTTTTTTTTTCAACCCCAAAATCCCATGAGGTGGATTTTTAAGAGGTTGGATCCTTCTCTCCCTCGTGATTTGAGCTCTTCCAAACACATCCTTGGGATCTAAAGGGTTGGAAAGAAAATAAAATAAAGGGTTTATTTTATTTATTTCCCACAAAATGGGAAATTTGGGGGGTAAAAGGAAGAAAAAGGGGAATTTTGGGGGTTAAAAGGAAGAAAAAGGGGAAA
>NW_010323480.1:0-11025 GCF_000700745.2 Antrostomus carolinensis | reverse complement strand
ACCCAAACCATTCTATGATTCTAATAAAGCATGGTATCACATGGAGATCAGTGGAGAGTAGTGGATAGGATTTGTGGCTTTTTGTTTTTGACATTTTTTGTTAATCTTAAATATGTAATGATTATGCAAAGAGAAGTAGAATGTTGTGTGTCTTGAAATTTAAGCTTTCAGACTTAATGAAGCTATTGTAAAGGAAGTTGTAAGTTATTTTAAGGAAAACTATTTTAAGCTGAAGTAAAAAGGGGCTGACCATTATAAAGCAGTATAAACCTCATGTGGACCCTTTGATACTTTTTCCTTTGTTGCTGTGAATAATGAATAATCGTACAACTGAGTATCCCTGAAGAAAGTTCAAGGGAAGTTCCTACCTTTTGGGTGTGTCTCTCTTCGCAGAACTCTGAAACATTAGCACCGAGAGTCAAAAGCCAGTGCTGTTGCTAAATGATTGTATGCACTGTATTCAATAACCACTAAAAATGATTTAACAAGTGCTAGTTTTCTGAAATGGATGGGATGTCTTTTTCATTTGTGATATAAAAATTCCCAGGCTTTTCTTTGCCTCAAGTGTTTATGTAAGTGTTAAGGGTGTCAATATTTATAATTTGAGTAAATTTTGTATAGCTATGGTTCTTTATGAAATAGTGCAGTTTACAGCTGATACCACTGACTAAAATAGCTAGTCAACTGTGTTGCCTTCTGCATTGCTATATTTCAGCCTAAATCAACTGTCATTGGATTAATCAAGGAAATGATTGCAAAATTTGAGGAAGAGCTCCCTTTGTATTCACTGTCATCTTCTGATGCAGCCAGGCAATCAGAACTTCTCTCCTACATTGCAAAGATTACTGAAGGTGTGGATGTTTTCATACATTTCTAATGTTCCCACACAATATCTCTTTTATTCATTGTTATTACTTGACATCTCAAAGATGCCTACACAATTTTAATATCTGAATTTTTGGTGTTTGCATGTCCACAGTGTTTGTTGTTTTCTCTGTATAATCAAAAGTGCCTCTTTTTGAACCGACAGCTCAGATTCTCTTATTCGAATAAACAGCTCATTTTGGATGTTTGCATTTAAGCCTACAGAAGAATGCTGTAGGCTTGGTACTGCTCATTTGTTGGTAATGACTGCAGCAAAACTCAATGTGAGATCTTGTGGAAGGGAAATGTGATTTTATTATAAACAAGTTGACTTTATGCAATCACATTCATTCTCTCAGATCTTATTCACACTCTCGCATCCACAGTCAGAAGCCCTGAGACCTGTCTGACTATGGTCACAGGTGTGCAACACTGAGGACAAGGAGTGCTGGCTGTTGAGCCCATATTCATGTCTCTTGGGTTCTTGTTTGGTGGTGACAAGCTGATTTCAGACTTGTTTTTTACACCCTTCAGGAGTGGACGCTATTTGGCATTTTTGCATCATTACTTTATCTCACCCGTTGTAAATCTTTGGTAAAATTCCTGAATGAGTTCTCATGTTTTCCTTATCTGGGTACTTTATGACTCCAGTCCTGTTGTGTTCATCCTGACACACTTTCTTCAGGTCAGCCTTTTCTTCTTCCTTCTTTTATGAAGTCACAGATGGTGATCTGTGGCAACTAGTGCAAAACTTTCCCTTTAACCCTTTTCTGCTGTTTCTTCTGACAATTGTGTACACATACATGCTTGTGAGCACACACATGTGTGTGCACACAATACACATTTCTAGTCAATGAATCTTAATGTTTCTGTTAGAAATCTCTCTGGAGATTATAGTCAGAATGAGAATCATGTTACCAGTAGCATTGGCTGAGCAACCTCAGATCCTTGTATTTTAATCAAATTCCATTTTGCATCTCTTGTAAAATATTGTGTATTTCAAAAAAATTTATGACTGTGGTATATATTTACACCTGTAACAGTAGCAGAGGGAGTATTGTTTGTATAGTCTTAGTGTCTAGCTTCTTGATATCATTATGCTTATATTTTCTACTTAGTGAAAAAATATTCCTATCCACAGAAGAGTATTTGTGTTTTACACCTTGCAAGTTGTGATGCATTTTCTGTGGTCAGGCGTGATCCTTTATGTAACAGTAATACTTGTATTGATACAGTGTGAACCAGCACTTAAGTTTGTGGTTTTCTTTCAATTGTAGGAGAGACTGACATGAAATCAAAAACTGGTGGAGGCAAAAACGAAGGATGTTGTAACAAAATTACTGTGGTTGGAGCTGGAGATCTTGGTATTGCATGTGTGCTAGCAGTTGCAGCTAAGGTACATCATTGTTATAAATAGCAACAGACCTGATTAATAGGGAGCCTTCCAACCTAGTTCTTGGGTCTGACACATTGAAATAGCTCAGCAGTTGTAATAGCCACGTCACTGCATATGTCATTTGTCAGTTAACTTACAGACACGCAGAAATATTAATTTCTGCCATGTTTTATCAGTCAGCTTTTTAAATACAAAGGGTTGAATATTGAATTCACTTATTTGGAAAATCCTTGGTTAAAGGATTCCTACCTGAGTGGGGGCCTCTTACAATTGGGATCTCCTAGTCCCCTGGAAAAGGATAACCTGTAGATGGGTATATGCTCAGAGACAACAGTAACATCAACATTTATAACTTCCCATAGATGGTTTTATGAGGTTCTTATTTGTTTGTTTGTAATGAGTAATTTTCCAATTAAACTCACTAAACTAAATTATTTTTCTTGTGATTTGACAGTAATTTTGGTCAGTAATTTTGTTTGTTACAATACAACACAACAATACAATACAACAAACACTGGAATTGGAGGAATACTGGTTTTTATTCCTCACCCCCACAAGAACAAGTTTTGGTTTGTTTTATTGTTGATCTGCGTTATTTTTTTCCTTCAGGGTGCCGCAGACAAGGTGGTTCTTTTGGACCTGTCTGAAGGTGCAGCAAAAGGAGGGATCATGGACTTGGAGATCTTTGCTTTGCCAAACGTGGAGATCAGCAAAGGTATTGGATGTTATTGCTGGAATGGGAGTGAGTACTGTACGTGTGTGCTTGTGCTCGTTTTAATGAGAGTGGGACACCTGGGGTGATGCAGAGGCTCTGGCATATGGGCCATGTTTTTAAAAGATATTATTATATTTTCATAGCTTCTTGATTTTCTTCATCTTATCAGGGCAAAATTGGGAAGGGAAGGTTCATCCAAGCTTGCATCGCTTTTATTTTGGGCTTTTTTCATTCTGTCCATTGAAATAGAAGTATGTGAGTCTGTACTTGCAGGGTAAGAGGCTGTGCTGAAATTGGACTCAGGCAGAAACAGAGAACAGCCAAGCTAGTGCTTCAGTGTCATAGCTGGAGAGAGAGAAGGAAGGGGGAAAAAATATGTGTATATTAGGAAATTAGAGGTAGCTGTGAGAGCAGTGTCAAAAAGGCTGATAAAGGTAAGTTTAAAAGGACTGCTTTCCTAGATTGATGTTCATTAAATATGCACATGGCCAATAGTTAGTTCTTAATCATTATCACTGCATATTCAAACAATTCGTTCTTAACAATCTTGTCCTCAATTAGCTGTGAGCTTACAATTCAACAGAGTCAATGCCAAGTGGTGATGGCTGCAGACTTTTATGGTCTTACTGCAGAGGCTGAGGTGATGCAGCTCAAAAGTTCTTCCATGCGGGAAGATGGAACTGAATTGAGCAACTTTCCTATTCTTCCTTGCTTGTCTGTGGTGGTTTTGTGTTTCTTGCACCCCCTGCACGATGAAATGGAGGGCTTTCTTGTGCTTCTGATCAACTGTATGGTACTCAGGTATTGGGTATTGAGAGTTACCTGCTCAAGGAAGCTTTGACTTAAGAATTTCTGCAGCAAATGTAGTTGTGTGTTTTCTTGGGCTAATAAATCCATGTCTTTTACTGGAGTTCATAAGTATACTTTTCAAACACTTTTTATGGTTGTGTAAATGTCCTTGATTGAGCTATAAGATCAAAAATTGTAGAAGATAAAGGAGTAAAAGTCTTTCCTCTATTTTAAAAGTCAAAATAAAAATTAAATAGGCTTTTCATGGATGTATTTTTTTTTCTCTCTCACCAAGAAAACTTGGAAAAGCTTATCCGTCAACCCCATCTAGGTTTCTGGTCTCTGCTATCCTTGGACAAATTGCAGTCTGCCTTCTGTGTTTGTGTTGCGGATGAGAGTGATTTAGGTCACTTAAAGAATCACTGTCAAGGCTATTAGCAGAAGTGATTTAATATGAGTTTGTAAAAGTGCGACTTAACAGTTCGATGGCAAGATTCACTCTCTTACTACATGGGAGAAGCACGCAAAGGGAAGTGGAGTCAGAATTGGGCTAGAATGATTTACACAGGGATTGGGGAAAACAAAGTTAGAATCGAACTAGAAGGATTTACACAATGATCAGGGGTGAAAGGGTAAGGGAGGCCCTTCTGTTGAGTGACGAGGTTCTGAATGGACGCCCTTGCTTTCTGAACTCCTTCTCAGAGAGGAGTCTAGGTGCAGCTGGATTCCAACTTGGTCATCGGTTTACGTGTAAGGACGTTGGATACCGGGATTTCAGTGTTATTGATTCAGCATGGTATTATGGGTCCTATATAACTTTAAGGTAGCAACAATTTAAGATTCATTAACGGTATGACAATAAATTGCAAGATTGTATGATTTTCTAGCAACACTTAATCAGGCAATAATCAACAATCTCTTATAATCGGCACAGCAACTTAAAGATTCAACAAATTTTCCTAAATCAAATTGCCTACATGCATGCAGACACAGATACAGATGTTAACCTATGATTAAGATGTTTTTTTCTCTGCAGATTGTAGTGAATTCTTGGTACCAAATGATCCTCGAAATGTTGCAAAATCAAATCATAATGAATTACTCACTCTTGGCCTTTGAACCTCATGAAATCTAGTTATACTGAATTACTCTTCTCCCTTTGTCAGCTTCTGTCAGTGGATGGTCTGAAATGTTGCAAAATCTACCCTGGGAGGTGTCCCAGCTCAGGGGGAGATACTGGGTCACAGCCTGCTGCATTAGGATCAGTATTTATAGGGTCGCAAGATGATTGACTTTGTTCAATACTTTGTTCAATTTGGTCAGTACTTTTTCATTGTGGCCATAACTCTTGTCGGGTAATCCTGGCACCTTTCAGAGTGCAGGCAGGGGGGCTCTCGGGTATGTTTCTTAGGGAGTGCCTGATCATCCCACATCACTGTACTTGTACCCACGACAAGAAGGTACTGGGTTTTTCAACTCACTGCTCCAGCAGGTGAGATCAGAAAGTTACAGGTTTTCCCAGCCCAGTGCAGCTTATTAAAAGAAGAACACAGTGTTGGCTGGTGCTGACATAGCAACATGGCCCAGGGAGGGTCTGCACCACCACAGTTTGCCAACTGTGAAACAGGAAAAGTAGTTCTGTGGGAGAGCTGTGTTTTACAGGTGGAAGTGCCCCAAATTGGGAGGCAGACAGGAGGGGAAGATCCCCTAATTAAGCTCCATGCTGCAGTTCAGCCTTTATGACGGCTCTTTGTTCTGCATCCAAAACTTGATAGAATGACATAAATTATTAAAACCTATTTCTTTGTATTTTCAGATTTTTCTGCTTCAGCTGATTCAAAAGTTGTGGTGCTTACAGTTAATTCTCTGGGTAACGCTCAGACTTACCTTGATGTCATACAAAGCAATGTGGATTTGTTCAGAGGAATTGTCCCAGCAATATCACACTACAGTCAGAACACTGTTCTCCTTGTTGCTTCTCATCCAGGTATGTTGGTACCTCACCTGATATTCTGGCCCTCAGCTGGCTTTCTCTTTGGCCTGTTTTAAAAATAAATTACTACCAAATACATCCACTTAGTCCAAAATTTTTGCTACTCTGAAAGATGTTTTCCTTTTCAGCTGTGGGCAGGACACTGTCTTTGAGGGCTTTTTCTTTACTGTTACCAAGATAAAAGAACATAGTATACTTTGTTTTGTAGAAAAGGTATGTATTTCTGTGTGTTTCTGTACGTAGCTTCCACCTGACTGTATCTACAAGATTAGCATCCATTGGCTGTTGTCTTGTCAGTTGTGAGTTTTATGTATCTGTTTCTCCTGAGCAGTAAGGGCAGGTGCATGTGTGTTATGGGCCATATGATCAGACTCACAGACTACTAATATATGTAATGTAGTGTTGATGGTAAATATTGCAGCTGTGTTTTGGTGGAAAGTTTAAATCTGCTGGGTCAGTGATACCGTGAACTAAGACAAAGCAAAAACACTACCTAAGAGGCAAAGAAGTACATACAAGCTTCTCTGTCCTGTAAACGCACTGAAGACAGCCCTTTTCTATTCCTCAGGTGCTTCTTACCCTTCCTATCATTTAGAGCTGTGGAGGTGGAGAAGACAGTGCTTGCCAAATGAAAAGAAATTAAGCACTAGCTGAATTAAATTTAGAAGCATGCGAGATTTTTCATAGAGGGAAGCATGGTGACTCGTTCTGAAGTCTCACTTGACTTCTCTTAAAACTTTACTTGGGCCATGAATTTTCTTCACCTCCTCCTCACCTGACTTGGTATTTTAGGTTGAAATAAAATAGTGATACGTTCTTATATGCTTATACCTTTACTAAAGTAAACAACTTGGTCCTGAGTTTTTTGTAATTGTGATTCGTAGTTTGCAGTTGTGTTGAATTTTGAGTGGCTGTTCACTGTCAACATGTTTTTATTTCATATATAGTTGAAGTAATGACATACGTGTCATGGAAGCTGAGTGCATTTCCCAAAGGCAGAGTTATTGGAGTAGGTGCCAACCTAGATACTGAGAGATTTCAGTATATACTGACAAACCTTTTGAAAGCAGAGGTGCTGGCAAAAGATGCTTGGATTATTGGTGAACAAGGGGAAGACAAAGGTAAAGGAATATTTTATTATGACTGTGAGTATATAATATCCTGGCATTGCTTAAATAATTGAGTAATGAAAGAATAATTGAGAAAAGTAATTAAGGTAGTGATAACCAGGGTGGTAGATTTTCATAATAATGGTTCTAAATAATACAGTTTTGGTGTGTGCCCAGACTGTAGATTTGGTTGCAAAAGTATTTGACATTTGTCACAGTAAAAAAAAAAAAACAAAAAAACAAAAAAAACAGAAAATACAACCTCAAATGCTTTTTATTTGGTATAACAGTACATAGGTTAGGTACAGAAAGAGGAAGGAGATGTGGTATAATATATGGTAGGTTACTGCTAATGTAAGAATTGTTACATATTACTTCATTTTTAAGGTGCTACTACAGAGTTTATTTCAGCAGTCCAGGGAACCTCGGAAGGTCATCAACTACATTTGGGTTGTTGTGGGGAAAAGAAAGTTTGGAAAGCTTGAATTTTTAAAAAATGTATTTCTTCTTCCCCACCTTATCTGTTACCTATTTTAGTCACTGCTTAGATGATGTGCATTTAAATGTTGGTTGTTTCCATTTAGTACCATCATGGACCAGTTGTAATTTAGTTGCAAATCAAACAGAAGCAATGGCTGCTCGTAACTCAAGGGAAAAGGTGGCTAACAGGTAATGCCATTATAATCTTTTTTTTTCATGTTTAGGCACTTGATATTTGCAGAGTTTTTTTCCTTCAGCTCTTTATGAGGAGGAGAAAGTTTGCTCTAAAATGTTCACACATTGAGTTTATAGGAAATTGTAGGTCTGATCGTCATTCACTTTCATGTGTTTGTATATGCTCACTGTTTTTCTGAAGTTCTCAATGATGTGGCTGTGACAATCTAAGGACAAGACAAGCATTGCAGAATATACATTAGAATATTAGAGCTGCCAGTTTGATTGTGGTTTGTTTGTTTGTTTTTTAAAATAGTATACAAGCCTTCTGGAACACTTTTCTGAGGGCTTGTGTGGAAGCAGTTTACTTCAAAGCAAAGTACACATCTGGATCAGTTTACCTGATTTAATTAGCCACATAGCAGTTACACCTTTTGTCAGGAAAGAGAATTGTTACTAGTATGGGTAAAATATACATAAAGACATTCTTTAAAGCAATTCTTAATTCCCTTGTGGTGTTTTCCAAAACAGAGAATCATGTTTTTATAGTACACTTTACCTGATATGGTACACTTAATCTGTCTTTTGGGTTTTACATATAAACCAAAACAAGAATAATTAAAATCTAAACATCCTGTTTTTCTCCTTTTCCTGGTTTATATAGAGCTATGGAAGTTCTAAAGGGAAAAGGTCAGAGATCTTGGTCTGTTGGGCTCTCGGTCGCTGATTTGACTGACAGTATACTGAAAGATAAAAGAAAGGTTCATTCTGTATCCACTCTGGCAAAGGTAAATGTGTTATATAATACCTTCTGTTTGGCACTGTAATTATAATATTTATACTGGATATAACCATTAATTCTAGCAGCACAGGCTTAAAGTCACTGTTCTGAAGTAGCACTACTTCCAGTACTTTATTCCAACAACAGCTTTCAATTATAATCCAAAAATAGGCAAAAATCAATTGTCGTGTTACTCTGAAACCAATATTAAAAATGGATTATTATCCCAAAAATACAAGAGTCCAGAGGGCAAATACATTTGAGGTTGATGAGCCACTCCCCCCCCCAGAAGTAAGTATAAGCTTTGCCTGCATTATAGAGGTCTGATATATCTATACTGGGAAATTCCTCCAAGTGTGGTATGGTTCAAGATTTTTTTATCTCTACAGTAATATTTTACAGTTCCTATACAGCAAACCATTCACATGATCTATAATAACTTGAATTTGAACTATACAAAACATGCCATATGATGAAATATGATGATTAATTAAAATAATCAAGTTATTTTGTGTAGTTCCATGCTCCAGACAGCAGAAATAAGTAACTGTGTGACAGTGTTCTTTGTGTGTTGTTTCAGGGATGTTGCAATATAAACAGTGAAGTATTCTTAAGTCTACCATGTATTCTTGGAAACAATGGAGTGATTGAAATGGTCAAACTAGAAGAAGATCCACTAGTGCAAGAGAAACTGCAAAGCAGTGCAGGATCAATTCATGACCTTCAGCAGCAACTGAAACTGTAAGCAAGCACAAGGGAAGCCAGAGCAGCAGCTCACAGAAGTTGGAGACTTGCTGGCTAGGCAGAAGGGGTTGCTTGGTATATACGGATTTCTATATAAAACAAGAAGGTTTTTTTACTTTCAAAAAGTGCTTTCTCAGTTTTGGTTTAAATTATTGAATACTGCACTGCACAGTAATTTCTTATTTGAAAGGTGCACTTTTGGTAGCCAAAATGAGGAGGGTAATGTGCAACAATGCATTTTACCTAAATTCAGATGACTTTTGCCTGTATTTTTTGTTGCTAATTATAGCCAGATTCTTGTGTTATTCTGAGCTCTCATTAGGAGACAGTCTAAGAGAGCAGCTCTCTCTTGGGTTATTCTGAGCTCTCATTAGGAGACAGTCTAAGAGAGCAGCTCTCTCAGCTCTCTGGAAGCTCCGGTGTGTAGAGCCAACTAGAACTCTTCCTCTTAGTTTTTAAGTGCTGCATCACAGGGGCTTGTCTAGAATATGGTCACACTCCAGCTCTTCAGGGCACTGGGGGATGCAGTTTGATAGCTCAGCCCTTCATGGCTGTCACAGATGGTCTTATGTCAATGGACTCCTGCTTATTACTAAGGGGAAAAAAGCTAAAAGCATGCCACTAGCAGTATCCTTCAAACCTGAGGTGTTAGACAGGAATTTCTGTTGTATGTTTACTGATGTCTGAGACTTCCTGGTCATGACTTGTTTGCTCTCGTTTTGTAAGGACGTTCAGAGCGCTAAAGCATCTGCAGTTCTTGGTACATACACACAACACTCTTACCCTGTGCAGCACTGGAGAAGGTGCTCTTCCTGAAAGGGAGGAGCCAGGGGTGGGCTTCAAATAAAGAATAAAACGTGACCAGTAAGTACTGCAGAAGTATTGGTGAGTTCAAGCCTTGACCCAAAGCCAGCTGATGTCAGTTTTACATCAACCTGAGAATACAGCTCCTTGAGAAGGCAGCAGAACCTGTAACCTTCCTTGGGGGAGGCCAAGGATGTGGTCAAAAAGCAGGCAGATGTTTTTAAGATAAAGGTTTTTTGGGGGTTCTGACCTCTTGCTTCACTGCATCGGTTAAAGACTAGATTCATCCCGATGACACCTCAGCATTGCGATGCAGGCAGAGGAGAGGTGGGCTCCACTCCTGCTGTCTGCAGTGCGAGATGTCATTCCATGTTTGTGTTCTGAGGGGTGACCGGTTAAATATTGATGGAGCTTTCTAAGCAAAACTAGGATATGCATCAGAGAAAAGATCTCCTCCTGTGTGCCTTCTGGTTATAGCTCATAAACAGCCAGACGTGCAAGGAATTCTGAGTTTATATAGATCTCAGAATTAAGATAAAAACAGAAATGAAAAAAAAACCCTTCAGTAATTCAGGTTTGCTTGTTGTTTTTTTTTTTTTAAACTTTCTTTCTTTGTGCTTATTAGTGATAGGACAAAATTAACGATGGTTGCAGGTGACATGCTTTGCTGCTGTATTAAGAAAAGCACCCAACACTAGCTGGACTGTTTTTTTTTTTTCCCCTCTTACTTTGGAAAAACCAGCATAAAATCATGGTTTTACTGTTGTTCAAGGTGTTGTGTTCAATCTGTTGAACGTTTATTCTCATGTCAGTAGTCCAGGCGGTTTTTTATTAATAGTTTTAATCGTAAAAAGCTGCAGACTCTTCCAGGGATGGATGTCCTTTAGATTGATGCTTGTGTTCTGAGGTAACTGACCTGGGCTGTTCGGAAGAAGTGTCACCCGTGTTTGTGTCGCGTTTCTGGAAGGATGACGGCAGGTTGGTCGGGGTGGCGGGAAGCGAGTTCCCGGGAGTTCCCGTTACCGACAAACGGTCCGTGAAGTGCCGCTGCTGAGGGGCGGGGGAGCCCCGCCCGAGGCACCGGGCTCTGCCGGGCACACGGGGTGAGGCTGCAGCCTCCGCCCCGCTCCCGCCGCCTCCCGCTCGCCCCTCGCGCTCTGGCGGAAGCGCCGTCAC
>NW_010323479.1:9176-35825 GCF_000700745.2 Antrostomus carolinensis | reverse complement strand
TATATATATAGCTACAAGGGAAGATTTCTGCAAACAGAACAAGCCCACAAGTCATATTTTCCAGTCCTCTCTGTAAGTTCATCTTCCTCCAATGCTCACTGGCCGCTGGCTTGTTAATGTGTGGGCAGAGAGTCAGTGAAGGTGTTACTAGTGTGGTCCTTGTCACACAAGCCAGGACCAACCTCTCATGTAGCTCAACACCTTAGTCCTTAATTGAGCTGCTGCAGATCGTCATTGCCCTGAGAAGCTCAGGTTCATGTCCAAAAGCTGATGAATATTTTCCTGATGAGTGTGCGATGGGGACACCAAATGACACATAAGAAAGTGAGCCCTTTCATGACTGCTGAGATCACAGCGAGCCAAAGTGCAGCAAAGTTTTTCTGCAGATACTGAGAGCAGATTTTGCTTGAAGTGACTCCTGGTCCTGGCACCGTGGAGGCATTGCTCCTCTCACCCCATCTCTCCTGAGATAAGTATAGAAGACACTTGAACTCACAGAAGTTTCATTCCCACTCTGAGTTTTGCAGCACAGCTCCCACCGAGCAATCTCATCTGTGTGCTCTGCCCAGAGAGGTTCTCACTGACTCCTCTGGGGCTCTGCAAGGGGCCACAGGTCCCCAGGGTGCAATCCACCTCCAGGCCTGCTCTTCTCTGGTTTCCTTGTTTCAGCAGCAACATGGAGATATTTTTGAAGGTTCCATGATACAGATGCATATTGACAACATCCATTTGTCCTCCATGACCTGTGATTTTCCACACCCTGCTAGAACGAGTGAAAAGCAACTCTTCTGCCATTTGAGTGGCTTCCACACACTTTTAGGAAGAGGCTGGATACGGGGAAGGGAGGGAACAGGGCAGGGTGGGGGCTGCTTTCACAGGCACTGAGCTTTCTTCCAGCCAGTTTCTGAGCCTTGCATCACTCTAGAACATTTTTTCCACTGTCAGTCAGAAATGAGTGGAAGGGTAGCTAGCCCAGCTCATCACAGAGAGCACACACTACTTAAAAATGTTATTTTAGCATGTCCCTGCTCTTCCTTGTCTTGGCCTAATATTTGCAGTGGATAATTTCTAAAGCCTAAATAACAAACTCATGATTGAACATGGTTTGCCTGAGCTAGACTCCACTGTAATTATTTCCTCTCAGTGCCGCTTGTTAAATCCTCAGGAGGACAGGACAGAGGTTCAACCTCCAAGTCTTGCAGTCAAACCACAGAGCCCCAGCATGTCTGGGGGCTCCAGGGGCTCCTGTATCGCACCCAAATCCATCCCTCTTCCTTCCTCCATCCCTCACTGCTCCACTGTCATGAATCAAGCCTGGCTTTTTTCCTGGAGAATAGGGGTCCCCTGCCAGGCCCTCTGGGTCAGGTCCCTGGGCTGCCCGAAATCTCCTGCTCAGCTGCCAGCTGTGTGACAGGAGGCAGAGGCGGGTGTCACACGGGGATGCATATCAAAGCCAAAGAACCCTTGTTTTAAGGTTCACAAGCTTTGTGCAATAACCTTTCTCCCAGAAGACTGGCAATAAAGCTTTTAATAAATTAATTTGCATAATTGGATCTTTAGTTCTTTTAAAATGCAAACCAAAATGGCACTGTTCTCAACAAAAAAGACTTTCACAAAAGCCAAAGGATTGGTTGCAAGGTGTAGGTGTGTCACTGAGCTGAAACTAAGCCAAGATAAAAGATAATTAAACAGACTGAACCAAATTCTCATTGAGGGTAGAGCAGGGAAAGTCTGAGGTAACACCACAGATTTAAGTAAAATTAGTTCACGCTCATGTCAGCATAACTGAGACTTGGTCTGCAGTAACTACTTTAACTTTTCAGCTCTTCAGTTAATTAGCAACCCCTTTCATTTATCACTCTTTCTTTATTAAAAAAATTATTAGATTAATAAACACTGCTGATATTTCTATAACAACAAGGCAAATGTTCCATCTGTGTAAAAGACCAAGACACCATCTGAGTTAATCTGACTGCAATAATTTAATTCAGCAGAAATTTTGGCCCACTGAGATACTATGAGGAGAGCTGTGCATAGAAAAACAGATAGAGTTCAGCTAGTGAAAAACCATTCTCATGTGCTTATAAATGAAAAGCAACATTTATAATGAAGTGCAGTGTACTTCACCTCTCACCCCTCCCCAAATTACATATGTGACTTTGTACAGTATTTTAATCTTAAAATTAAAAAAGCAAATTTAGTAGGTACAATCCACCACACTTCTAAAGAGCTGTTTTTGTTGTTCAAAATATCCAAATGACAAGGTACAAACCTGCTCTGCAAGACAGCTTTCTTTTCTCCTCCTGCTTGCAACAATTAATTCTTTAATCAAATATAAAGAAACTCCATTATCATTCTCTACTCACCAGCACTGTTAGTTACCCAAAGCAGCCTGACTATCAGCTATAGAATTATAGTCATAAACTCGTTAGACTTCGCTTTAAAAGAGGAGTGAAATAGAAACACCTGAGCTGGCAGAATACAAATAGAGGATATCTGCAACTTGTCAGTCCTCCTGGGTGCTCCACCACCGCTTCTGCCATGGAAACGCAGTCCAGGCGGCAGGAGCATGCAGGAAGCCCACAGTTAGATTCTGCTCGTGGGTACCCCGATGTAAATCCAGAGCAACACCACTGGAGCCACTGGGCTTAATTGGGATTTTCACCTGGGCAACCAAAATGCCTGAAGAAGGCAGGCACAGCTGAGCTGCTGCAGACACTGCCAGGAATAAAGCTGACTGGTCAAGGTTAATTGCAAGTACTGCTGCTCAGATAAATTTTAAGTAGTTTAGAGCTCTCACGAATATCAGTAATGCCTTTTTTTGTGTGTGTGTGAGGTTTGGGGTTTTTAAAATTTTTTTTCAAGAATCCTTGTAAGAATAAAAACTGTGTTTCTATAAATGAAAAAACCTTCATGAAATACAGTGAGAGCAACACATACCACGCTGTGGCACCAGGGATGTGATCTGTTTTAAGAAACACATGGCTTTATGTTTAATGAAGGGAGCCTGTTAAAGGATTTGCAGACCAGGAGGGCACACTAGATTTGTTGTTTTATTAGGTTCTGGATTATGTACTTCTCCTTTGGCTGGGTATCTGACAACATATGCCATTCCACTTGCAACTGAATAAGCTGGGGGGAGGAGGGCAGAAACAAAGCATTTATGAAGGACTGGAGAATTTTATTTTCTACCTTTTGAGAAAAGTGTTAAGGACAAAAAATTGTATTATTTTGTCTAAACTAGAAACAGAAGCAGATGGAAAGAGAAATGGAATTTAAGTAGATGGAGGAGAATAATTGTTCTCCACAAAGCACATGGATGGAATTGTTAGAAATACATAAAATACAGTGAGCAACATTCAATTCATTGAAATCATGTACTTAAGATGCAGCAAAACTCCCTCCAGTATATCAGGGCCAGGTCCTGAAAATACTTCACTGCCTACAAGATGAATTGAAGGCGCTTACCATCACACACAAGATAATTTTCACTTTATGGGGTCAGGAACTATATGGGGACAATCAGACTCTACGTGCAGGTACAGCCTTCCATGCTCCATCTTTGGAATTGCCTGAAAGTCACAGGTAAAGGGCACTGCTGAGGCTGGCATTTGCTGCCCTTCCTCATCCAGCATCACTGCAGGCCACTGCCAGAAGAGTCAGTCCCAAATTCCTCTCTAACCCTGCCTGTGTGCAGCAAGGCATCCCAACTAATTTATTTTGGATTTTGTGATCCTGCAACCAGCACTGCTCTATTTCAAGTCCACTGCGGTTCATTTCACAGAAAGCTGCTCTTTCCACACACACCTCAGAAACCCCTTGAACTGAGGTCAGCAAGCTGTGCCAGTTTGCCTACAGTTGTACAAGAGCAAGATTTCAGACAAAAAGAGATTAACTGGAATCCATGGCCAAGGCAGAAAGAAGGGCTGGATCACCTCTTCCAGCATCAACCTACATAGGTGTAACAGGAGGCCACGTGTCTAAAATGTGATCCAAAACACCCCTCAAGAAACCCAGGCCTCCTGCCAATACACCATGGACCTGCCAGAATGATCCCACAGAAAAATACAAACAACAGAAGTGGCGTCCAAAATCCTTTCCCATTCACAAACTTTAGCAGCAGGAAGGTTCACTTCTGCTTATTTGAGTTTCACAGCTCCAAGCCAGCTCCTGAAGAACATAGAAACCCTCCCACAGCCTTTAACGTGGTAGCCTTCCATTTAAGACATTGATTCAAGACATGTGGAGACTTGGCCTCAACTCCCTTTTAACTCAGAAAGAAGTTAGTCCCCTGCCTCCTAGAAATTGAAGGAACAGAGGGAATGAGGATAGGGAATGCTCTTCTTGATAGTCTAGGGGTGTGTGGCAACACATGCAATACTCAACAGGGCTGGAGCTAAGCAAACAAGAGCATTGATCCCCCTCTCCTCTCCTAGATCATTGTTTAGGGCAGTGAGTATAACTCTGCTCTTCAGCTCTTTTCCACAGCCAAGATCAACACCTGGATCTGCTCACCTCTTTAGAGCACCACAGATTTCATGCATTTGGCACTTTGGTGCTTGCAAAGCACTTAACACTGACACGATTTCTCCTGGTAATGACTTGTTACAGCACTTTTAAGCTTGTTGCACAATGAAATCATCATTATGGTACTCTGGTCCCCCTCAGGTGGCAACTCTGCACACTTTCCACTTTCTCCTCAAGCCTCTTGGAGTCAGCTTTTTGAAGAGTCTGGTGTAAGTATTTTGCACAGGCTCTAGGATATTAACAGCTGGAACTTCTCACTTCCAGGGAATGCAAATATCCTTTTGTTAGATACTAGAGCTACCGGATACTCTGATGACAGTGTCTAACAAAGCTATGGTGCTAGTTCAGTTAATTGACCTCATATTTACAGTCTTCAGTCTGGGATATATAAGTAGGCTAAGGCTTCAGGAATAGTAGATTCCCCCCTCCCCGCCGCTGCCAAAGAGAAACTGGTGGAGAAGTTGGCCAGGCAGAAGTGCTGGATGTGACAGTCCCCTCTGCCACATCCCAGGCTCCGCTCTGGCACCTCCCTGCTCAGGAGCTCCCCACAGCAGCCCTGCGGAGATGGGCGCCCCTCCCATGGGATCACCCTTGGGGGAGCACCCCTTACTTTTAATGGAAGAGGGACATTTCAGTTTTAATTCCCTGGCCACTTCTTCCTCATGAGCTCAGAATAATGAGCTGTGACTCTTCAGCGAGAAAACCGACATGTTTGAACATTTCTCTGAAAACATTCAGAGAAAGTCCCAAACCCATGGAGAGTTGTTTGTAATTGCTGCCAGGCTGATAAATCCTTGTCCTGGTTTTTGCTAGGATAGGGTTAATCCTGGAGATGGAGGAGTCTATATAAACAAAAAAAGATTTCCAGTAGCATGGGAAAACTGTGCAATACCAAGCTATCATCACCTTCTGATAGACAAAACACATAGAGTTTATTGTCAGGAGGACTCTGGCTGAAAAGCACTTGCCTGAGCCAGAACAGACTGACCTTTTGCAGTAGGCACAATAAGGCAGTGAACACCAGCGAGCTGACAGAACTTCTGCAATAAACCCAAAACCCTTTTGATAAGTGGAATCAAAAGCACACAGCTCCCCACCACCTCCTTATAATGCCCACGACCTCAAATCTGCTATGTACTTTGAGACTAAGGTGCAACACCTGTTTCCTGGCAGCAGCCTTTTATTTTCCTGTGGATAGGTGCTTAGCAATTTCAAACCAAGTTGCCCAAGCACTGCTTTCAGAGCTGTAAGAGAATTTTCATTTCCTATCATGCTCTCCTAACACAACCTGTCCAAGAAGCCTCAACAATACTACAGCAGCAAATATCTTGACAACTTCCTTGTACATAACATGCTCCCACTCTGCTTTGTGCTCTGCCTTTAATACCAGACTGGATACTTTAGAAATACTGGGAATCTAGTTGAATGCGTGTAGTAACAAGACAAATGTTCTGTCTATCAAGAGTCAAAGTGCAGGTTGCATACTCCTAGCACCTTGTGAGTCACTGCTTAATAAAGAAACATCCCGGAGAAGCTTCCAAACAAACCTGAAATGGGTATAATTGCTCTTATCTTTGTACTGTACATGTATATATATATATATATTAAAAACAAAAAACCCAAAACACTCTATCACGTTATGGAGTTTAGTAACCAGTCCTTGCATACACCGAGCCTACTGCAGGACCAAAAGGAGCAATACATTCAAATCTCTTGTGTGATTTGCATTGAAAGGAAGCAATTATTTTTAGCTCATAAAAGTTCATTAAAAGGGATTTAAAAAAAAAAGAGAATGTAAGGAAAAAATGCAACCAAGCCAAATAATGCCAACCCAAGTGGGAAGTCACCAGTGTTGGGTGGTGGACTTAAAATACAAGTCTGTATTCAGAACTAGGGTCTCGGCACATGAGCCACAGCACACATGTTCAGGTGTCAGCTCTAGGGGAGTTTAAAATCAAAAGGAGCTTTAAGTCTTTGGGGTTTAACTGCTATTTCAATTGCTTTAAACAGTTATTTAAACATTAGAGTTCCATGGGCCCCTAAAAGCCCTTCAGTGCTCGCTATGCCAGGAGGCTCAGAGCTTTCCTTACACCCAAACCCTGTACTGTCCTTCAGTCATTCCTCCGCCTCCTTGGAGAGCCTTTGCAAGGTCACCGTGAGCCCAAATAATTTTGTTGAATAAATAAATATGACTCCTTTCCTTATGAAATAAATACCAACTCTGGATCCAAAGAGGATGGAGGTTCTTCCATGTGTCTTTGATTCAGGCAGTGAAATCCCAAGTAGAAGGCAGGCCTCTCAGTTTCACATTTTTTGCTGGCGAAGTAGAAAATTCTCCACTCAGTACGCAGATTTGCTGCAGTTTGCTTAGATACCAAGCCTCCATCTGCTCTCTCAGGGTCATAAACCTCTTGCCTTAGGTCTGAGTTCTGCTAGTCCTTTGCCTCCCTTGCTGTCTTTCCTTATCTGAGGATAAGAAATGAAGTGAGGATAATAGCATTTTATTGCTACACAGCAGGGCTGCAAAGGTAATTAAGATTCTGAGGTTGGAATAAAGGGAGATGGATATGTTCCCTAGATAGATAAATTTATTTTCATTTAAAAACGTAAACCCCAAAGATGACTGTAACAGTACATTTTTCCCTCCTCCACCCCGAACAACTGAATCCATTTACCTGGAGTTTGATGAAGTTACAGTGCAGCAAATCCTGTTTAAAAACAGGGCCCTCCTCTCTTCCTCTTTACTCCTATCTTAACACTTTACAAAGCAAAACTCCAGGCACTTTGTGAGTCACATATCACTACCAAATAAGTAGCAGTCATTGAATGGTGCCTCATAAAGGAGGCAGGAAACAGGAAAAGCTCAAAATAAAGCTGTTTGTAAATTAAACAACTAAGGGGAAGAATGGATAGGAAATGAGCGCCTTATTTTTTCTTAAAATTATTCTGATTAATGAGGAGAAAGATCAATAGCCTATCTGCAGCTGCCATGGGGAAGACAGGGTGAAGAGTGAATCCAGACCCAAGTATCCCCATGGTGCCAACACATCACGTTCTGCACAAGCTCTATATAATGAGCTGCAGGGTGAGATTTCACGCCACTGCACTACTTACCTGGCTGTCCATTTGGCTCCTCATTATAGCGTGAGCTGATCAGTTGTAGGGTACCAAAAGGAGAAATGTATGCTATGGATTTGCGAGTAGTCAGAAAAAAGATTGTTTTATCATAGAATCATAGCATGGTTAGGGTTGGAAGGGACCTTAAAGATCATCTAGTTCCAACCCCCCTGCCATCATCAGGGACACCTTCCACTAGACCAGGTTGCTCAAAGCCTCATCCAGCCCGGCCTGAAACACCTCCGGGGAGGGGGCAGCCACAGCTTCTCTGGGCAACCTGTTCCAGTGTCTGACCACCCTCACAGTGAAGAATTTCTTCCTAATATCTAATCTAAACCTCCCCTCTTTCAGCTTAAAGCCATTTCCCCTTGTTCTGTCATTAACTGGCCTTATGAAAAGTCCTTCCCCAGCTTTCGTGTAGCCCCTTCAGGTACTGGAAGGCGCTGTTCAGCGCCTCCAGATCTCCCTGGAGCCTTCTCTTTTCCAGGCTGAACAGCCCCAACTCTCTCAGCCTGTCCCCACAGGAGAGGTGCTCCAGCCCTTGGATCATCCTGGTGGCCTCCTCTGGACTTGTTCTAGCTGCTCCAGGTGTCTCTTGTGATGGGGGCTCCAGAACTGGATGCAGTACTCATTCCTGCAACATTGCTTTCCTCTTGTCGTAACAAGAGCCCCAAATACTCCAAACTCGCGTGCAGCTCAGAAGTTCTGTGCATTGTTTCTACGACACGTGGCAACCTCTGGGCCCACGGCCTGATGCAAAGCATGCTGAAAGCAGTAAAACATTCCCACTGACACTTTTGGATTTTGATTTTTAATCAGCCTGTAAATGAAGTGCCTCAGATACTGCTGCTTCGTTTATCAATGTTTGGTTTGGGGACTTCATAATTATGTTTAGCAGCTTTTGTGGGCCAGCACATTCCTAGGCAAAATGACCCAGCAGGCTGCTGAGGTCATTTCCACTGGTTTTGGAGTGCTGTGTAAGGAAAGAATGGCTGTTACTTGGATGGAGACTCTGGATGAAACAAGACAAGGCATTATGCTCCCATCCTCTTTGGCTTGCCTCAGCCACAGGGAGAAAGTATCCAGCACTATTTCATTAAGGTCTTGGCATGTTCCTTAGCGGCACTTGCAGTAGTTACAGACACAAAGGAGCACTTATCAACCCGCTTTTCCCATCTGCGGCCATTCATTTGCAGATCTGCCCAGAGATCAATCCACACTGTCATGAGGGGACCCTGATGCTGGGCTTCAGAGAACACAGCAGCCAGGCACTCTCTGAGGGCCAGTGCAGAGCCACAGAAGAGTGCTGTACTTTTGAGCTGGTACACACAGCCCAGAAAGGCTATCACAGCCGACCTGCTCCAGGCTCTGCAGAGCTGATGGACATCAGCACTCGGATGCAGTTAGAGAGTGATTCCTCCTTTCTACAGCAACTGGGAATATACAAAACAACACACAGAACAAGGCTAGTGCCCCAAAACATTACCGGTACACATTTGTAAGAGAAAACTCTGCTTACCCAGCTCCAATAGGGGAGGCAAAGGGCTTTTAGCAGAAACCTCTTAGCAAGAGGCACTGCTCTAGCAGCCACTGGAGTGACTAGCAGATAATGGACACAGCTTTTAAGGAACTGCTTCTTTGGCTATAAACACATACAACATTTTAAAATTCTTCATGGAAGTATTTGTGAAATCAAAAAAAACCAGCTACACAATGCTCATATTTAGACTTAATGAAGAAAATGCTTTCATTTGCTAAAGTACTTAACTGTATCCCTACACTTGGGTTTAAGCTGCTCCTAAAATTGATTCAGGCTGCTACAAAACAACATCTTAAACCAATTTAATTGCTGTCTGCTGCAATGCCACCCACCTTCCCAGCCCTGCTTGCACATTCCCTATCTTCTCCTTTACGCCAGATCTCGTGCTCATCTAACCCTGCTCTGAGCCATTAGGGAATGCAAGCCAGACACATACCCTCGACACCCCAAAACCCGTCTGTTTTCTACCCATTTATCAAGCTGCAGTGACTCATCACCAGGTCATATGCCCACTAAAGCCAGTGTAAAGAAAGAAGTAGAATTGCTCAGTTGAGGCAGGATGGGACCATGAGGTTCAGACATGAGTCTAGAAATTTGGCAGCTCATCACTTGTGGTCCTGCTCCCTCCACCTCCACCCATGCCATTCAATCCCACTCCTCGTTGAGTTATCCAAAGCCTAACCTGAACCTCCTCCCTCCACACACACACTCTTGGCTTCTGCAAGGTCAGTAAATTGAATTAGCCCAGCAAGAGTCCTTACCAGAATGGAGATGCATGCCTGGAGGTGAGGAGGGCTGCTCCCTTTCAACATTGGGAGCCATTAGATCAGCTAAGCGGTGTTGTCAAGCCTTACCCTCAGGCTTCTGCAGGCATTTGAGTTCCTGTTACCCTAAGGCTACAGAACTGGAGACAAAGCTGTACACTGAAGAGAGCCAGGCAGCCGCTGCAGCGAGGAGCTGAACAAGAACCACACATCCCTGTGCAGGCTCCAGCAACCTTGGCTACTCCTCCTTGTAGTAGCCATCCTACCTGGCCAGGCTGATAGTCCTGTTTTAAGATGAGGATACCAAGGATAAAGTCAGATCTTTCAGGAAGAAATGTAGGTCAATGTCCTGGTTTTTAGCTGGAACAGAGAGGGGGGTTTTTTTTAGTAGCTAGAATAGTGCTGAGTTTTGCTTTCAGCCTGGGATTTGTTATGAGAGAGACACTGAGAACATCCCAGTGTTTGCATTTTTGTCACTGGAAGTTGAAGGACTTTGTGTTCTGTTAGTCTACTAGTGTAAAATATAGGGGGGCAAGGAATATTTAAATTAATAAGCTAAATTGGCATTTGCCTATGCCAATGGGATTCTATGTCATATCCCTTCATGTCCAATATATTAGTGAGGGACTCTTCCTCTCTTGCTCTCTCTGGCTTTCACTCTGGCTCTCGCTCTTCCAGGATTGCGGTTTCAGTTCAGGATTGTCGCTCCTCCAGGATCATTATCTGGGAATGGGCTGGGCTTGGTCGCTGGGTGGTGAGCAGTTGCACTGTGTATCATTCACTTTCATATTTTATTACTAATATTATAATTATTTTAATATCAGTATTATTTTAAGGTTTATTTTTATTTCAATTATTAAATTGTTCTTATCTGAACCTATGAGTATCCTTATCCTTGCCCTCCTAATCCTCTCCCCTATCTCCTTGCGGTGGGGTGGGGCATGAGCAAACAGCTGGTAGCCAAGTGCTGGCCAGGTGAAGCCACCACAGTCAACTTAAAGGAAATTCAAAGACACTGAAGTAGCCAGAACCTAGTAAAAATAAATAGGGGGTATGGGGGGAGAAAAAAAGAAGCAAAGCCCTACAGCAGGAAGGCAACTGATATTTCCAACAGTATACCCTTACCTCAGTGTTGATTTACTGGTGCTTCATAACATAGACAGACTCTTAAATATGAGGAAAAGTACTCATCTGTAATGAAGTTTTCTGCATACATTATGTAGCACTGTCTCTTCCACACTTCATATATAGCTGTTTGTACCTATAAATAGAAATGATGCCTCATGTGCGTTATCATATATTACAACCTCTGACAATGTGGTAAAGGAAAGGAAATGAGCAAAGGAAGTGGTGTGCTCTACCAGAGCATACAGGCTTCACAGGGCCCTGGTAAGGCAGCTTCGGGCAATCCAGTGCTGTGAAATAGCCCCAAAACATGTGGAAAAGCAAAATGATGATCGAAGAGACAGTAAACCGATGGGTTTGTGGCATGACACTTAACAAAAACCAAGTACTCTTCTGAGAGGCTAAAGACCAAAAAGAATCCTTGCATGCTTAAAACCAGAGTATTGCACAAAGTGGCATGGAAAAAGAAGGGAGAAGCAGAAAAAACAGGTCAGAGCAGGTCTGCTGGGCAGCGCTGGGAGGAAGATGACAAACAGGGGATTTCTGCAATGCTGAGGCCAAAGTCAGAATTGAGCCCTGACTCTCTGCAGGAGATGGGAGGCCAGGGCTAGAGTTGCTGATCTCTTTCCTTTTTTAAATGTAACACCTTTGCATTGTTTTTTTTTTCTTTTTTTTTTTTTTCCACTTCAAAAAAGAAGAAAATTCTTCTTCATTCTCACACATCTTATGAACTGATGAAATATCTTTACAACTTGTTCTCATCAGTTTTTTTCTTGTTTAGTATTTCAGCCTGACCACTGTGCCTACGGGGCTAATGAGCTGTGACTGGCAATACAATTAAAGATAGATCCAGTGGCATCCTAACAGACAAAAAGTGTTTAATTAAACTGAAAGAAAATTGTTGTTTATCATAGGGTAAGCCAGGAGCCCACACTGAATAGACAAAACTAAGCCTTTTGATAGGAAAAAACAGTGCCATGTCTAAGGGACGGGTGAAATTGAGGTTTAATTCTTGGCTCTAGCAGATTTCCCACAGAGCCCTTTAGTTTGGGCCAAGAGCATGTTTTGACTTGCCTTTTGGAAGACACAGAGTCTGGTCTCAGCCTCCCAGGAGCTTGCTTGCTATTTTTACTAGGAAGGGCCTAGTACAGGGTACAGAGCCCAAAGGGTTTAAGTACAGAGCCCAAAGGATGCTGCGCACTGCTTAGCATCAGGGCCACTTTCTAGTTCTCTCAGCAACTTAATAGTAAAACTCAGAGGTCAGGCATGAAAAGGTCAAGCTAGATCTGAGCTAGCCTGGGTTACATGGAAAACCACAAGATTTATAAAAAACAGTTCCCTCTCTCACCCTGTTAGGGCTCAAACAAATAGGAAAACTTGCTTTGACTTTACCATCAGTAAAGTTCAAGGCTCCAAGTTTGCTATTTTAATCAACTTCAGTTAATTCTCATCAGCTTTGAAAGTAGTATAGTTTTGAGCAATGCTTGATTCATTGTGGAAGCAGCATATGGAGAGGGGAAGGATGGCAATGAATCAGTTCCTCCAAGACAGAAATATCACATATAGAAGGCCAGGTAGGCAGCATCCCCTATTGAAGTTGTGCAACACTTTTCATTTTGATAGTATATCATCACTTGCTTCACTTTGTCAGCTTTTACCGTTTGGTCTGAAAGCCCTCACTGGATGCCACAGGTTCATTGAGAAGTTGCTTTTTCTGGTTTTATCCAAAGCTTTTCATTTTTTTGAACCTTGTTGTAAAAAAAGAAAAAAAAAATCTTTAGTATTAAAAACGTATACACCTCCACAGCTGTGATGGTACACTTCATTGATTAACAATTAAGTATGACTTGTATAGAAGAGATCAGAAAACTCAACCTGGGACAAGACTGCCAGTGTAGTCCATCTGTGAATGAGTTCACCATAATTGAGTGAGAAGTGTTGAGGCAGAGGATCATTTACACAAGAACTGAAGTTGATTCAAGGCCACCATTATCTCCCAGTGATCATCTCTCTTTTAAATGAGATTGAAAAGCTACAGTGTTTTACAGGTCTCTCACACTTTCTGGGGGTGTCCTGCACATAAATCCCTACCATTTACCACCAGCTTTCACCTGAAACAGAAAATACATCCTGCGGTTTTATCAACTGCCATCTAAGAGCCCAGGCACCTCCCGAGGCTTCGGTTACGGAAACAAACCAGCTTTGTATTTAGCAAAAAGGTTCATACTCGAGAAGATTCATAATCCTTTCTCTTTTTTCCCCTCCACCACATAAGAGCTCCGAAACTTCGGTGCCCACAGTAAGTCTCCTGCCAGCCCAGGGTGGGAGGAAGCCCAGAGCCCCTCCTGGCCACCCTTCAGCAGGGAAGGTGGGAAGGTGGAAGCCCGACCTGCCCTGCTGCAGCATCTCCCGAGCGGCCAATGCCACCCCCCTCCCTCAGCACGATGCTCGCTAAGGCGACCCGAGGCAGCAAACCCACACCCACCCGTGACACTGTCACCCAAATACACGGTTTGAGAGAAAGAAAGAAAGAAAGAAAGAAAGAAAGAAAGAAAGAAAGAAAGAAAGAAAGAAAGAAAGAAAGAAAGAGAAAGAAAGAAAGAAGCAAAAATGAAAGACAGAAAATAATTTAAAAAGAGCTTCTTACAGCCAAATTCCAATAAATAGAAAGGGACTCATGCTGCTGGGCAGCTTTCCTTAACCTCAAGTAAGAGTTCTTCTCGCCCTGACTCTAACTGCTGCCCCAGCTCCCGAGGTTTTAGGCAGTCTGCTATGCCTGACCCCCTATCCGCCCCTATCCAGCCCCCCCCAGGGCTGCCCGTGGTGGCCATCGACCCGGAGAACTGGCCACCGGAGATCTGTGCAAGGCACCAGGGCCAGCCTGGACACAGCCCAGGGCAGATCAGAACCTCTCTGTGCTTATGCTACTAAATGACACCGCCGATTACTCCACTTAATTGACTTGACTTTTCAGTATGCTTTTCCCGTTTTGCTTTTCTGTCCGCTGAGACAATAAAAATCAGTTCCCGTCAGGCAATTTCATTTAGGTTTATACGATGCTTTATATTCAGATTTTCAATGCTGCAACATTTGAGTGGCAAATCCGTGGAGAACTATTTTTTAAGTACTTCTATGAAATTAAAACAGACTCATACTGAGGGTAGGCAGTTTAAGAAGCAAAATACTTCAAAAATAAATAAGTATGAAGGAAAAACAGTATCCTGGAGGAAAGTTATTTGGCCAACTGAAGCAGATTAATTAGAGAGATCTCATATACGTGCAAGAAATACAGCTACACATGTAAATATTTGCAGGATTGGTGACACAGATAAGCAGTTACTTAACCTTTTTTATTTTTCTGCTGAGTTTTACAGTAGATCTGATACAAACTACTGCTGAAATCCTTCCCCTGGGCAAAACTACCTACCATATAAAAGGTCTTGATTCTGAAAATAGTCTTCACGGGCTCAGCTTTGTGGATCAAGGGCAGTTGTGCAGACCTCCACACTGTGTATAACTCACACTGCAGGAATTTAACCATAGGACAGGTCTGTCAGGCAGGGTGGAGCAGTGTGAGAGCCGCTGTAGGGACTAAGGGAAGACATTTCAGCCATGAGACATCACCTTATCAATTCCCTGGAAAGTGATTTACTTTAATATATTCCACTTTTCCCAGAGGATTTAATAAAGATCTAGAGATTTTTTTTTTTTTCTCCCTTGCTGATGGGCTTTGCTGCTTTCTGGGAGCAGTAGGGAGTTCAGCATGGGGAGTGATTTTACTTTAGCAGCTTTAAATATTTCTAATACATGTAATAATTCTAATTAGGCTGTGTGACAACATGTATGAATTAGTTGTCCATAACCAACTAACACTTTAATAGATGTCCACCCCATCCTCCTCACTGGAACAAGGCAAGTCCATACATTTCAGGGCTGTGTACTATGTGTCTAGTGGAAATGGCTCGTTCCTGTTTTGCCAAGGTGTAGTGCAACATGAGAGAGGGAAAAGCTGCTCTGTACTTTGGGATATGCATTTATGACTGTAAGGTGGCACTTTGATCCTTAATTCACTCGTTGGATAAGTTTACTTCTGCTAGATCTACAGAAGGTTTCCACTGACATTCCACCCCTCCTTTTTTTTTTAGTCACTAAGTGCTTCACCATCAGTTCCCATTAATGTTATTTTCTTTATTTTACCTTATGTAGTGCTGGAATCACCCTCCTGGTGGCACCATGGGTGGTTGCACTAGCACCCACCTCTATGTTGCTGGGGACACTTGGAAGTTGAACCAAACCCATTGCAGTCCCGGAGGCACCAGTGTGTGTCCAAAGCAGGCACATGTGTATGTATAAAACATGCATCAATATACATATATCACATATATATACATGTATGTGTGTGTGTGTGTACGACTCTCAGGTGGGCTCGTGACTGATTTTTAAGCTGGGTCTCATGACTATGAGTTTTTCCTCCTCAGCACCTCTGCCCTGGCCCTCAGTATTGCCCCTCCTGCAGCCCCACATTGCTCTTCATACAAGTCCTGGAGGCAGTGGTGGGATGAAGGGCCTGGGTGGAGGGTCACAGGGCTATGGCCAGCAGTCATCCCCTCTCCTGCCACACTGAGCCTGGCTTAAAATAGTATAGGAGAAGGATTTATAAGAACACAGGCAGCATTACCCTTCAAAACACATACATCCATTGGCTTGATATAACCCAAGAAAAGGCAGGGTATGTCCTTCACAAGTAAGGTCCAGCTGTTGGGTAGTGTTGCATTGCGTCAGCTCACGCCGCTGCAGTTGTTGCACACATTGGGCAGGCTCTGGAGGGAAGGAACTTTCTGCTTCTCAATATTTTTCTTACTGCTGATTGCATCTTCCCCACTTCAAAAAAGTCACCTCTAGATCCACATGTACGCTCTCAGGCTTAGCCTGACGGGCTCCTGGGGCACGGCAGAGGGGAGGCAGAGCTGGAGGGAAGAGGAGAGGGAAGGGCATATGCGCAGAGACAGTGTGCAACATGGGGCTTCTTCTGAAAAAGACGAGAAAGTTCTTTGCACCAAAAAAACCCAGGAAGAGTTTCCTAACATTCCTTCTCAAGGCTCAGGATTGCCAAAGCTGTGCTGTGGACATTAGGCGGTGCTGCTGGGGCAGAGAGCTATCCTAAGGGAGATCATTACCTACTGGCAGTTTTGTCTCTATGCATGGCTTCTGAATTCTGAAAAAAATCCTTTTGGTTCTGTGTTAGGTTGAATTTGAACATGTCAGAAGCGTGGTGGTGCCTCCCGGGGGTCTAAGCAGTGGCAGAGGACCTGAGAGGTGGAGGAGGGGAAGGAGGGCTGGTCTCCTCAGCCCCTGGGAGCAGGAGATTCCTGCAGGGTGGAGAAATGGGGAGCTCTGCCTTGAGTGAGCTGCAAGTTGGATTTAAAGCAGACGCTGGATGCAGAGGAAGAGGAGCATCACCCACTAGGCACAACTTCATGTCCTCCTCCTGCTAGTTTTACACCACTGCAGCATTGGCAGACCCGCGGGCCAATTTTGCCAAGCGGGTGAGGGCTCAACAGCATCTGAGAAGTGAGATTAGGAGGTGGAGAGGGAAGCCCCTCTGTTAGGTGGTTGCCCTGGTGGCAGCAGGAGCAAGGAAGAAGGCACAACTCCCTCATCTTTGCCATTTAACATGCCAACTCTCCAGGGTTCCCTGTTCCTGTTCACAACCAGGAGCCTGGCACTGAGAGACCCACGTGAAGCTGTCAGAACTGAACCAAGTGCAGCAGTATGTTTGCTCTAATGGTTCAGCAACCTGCAGCTGGCAGAGTACAGTCTGACCTAAGGAGGATGCTGCAGCATGTATAGATTGCTTGAGTAAATTTGTAGTGCATGACTGCAATGTTTATTTCTCTAGTAATTTTTCTGTTCATTTCCTCTTGGAGCTTGACTGTATCTCCTGTCCTTCTGCCTCCAGAGCTTCAGTGTCACTCTGAAAATTAGACAGTTATTAGGCCTAACAGCTCCAGCCCAGACGTTAGCAGGGCTCAAGTGACTGCTGTCATTTTTTTGTTTGGAGACTTTTCTCAATCTTTTATAAAAATTGAAAAAAAAAAAAAGTTACAAATAGGTTTATGCTTTTTAAGGCAAGGAAGTCAACATAGTACTATACTACACAAGTAATAGAGTCGTCTTCTTCCACTAGAAAACTATGGATTAAAGTTATTCAAATCTGTATTTATTTTAAATAGCTTACACAGTAATGAAATACAGTATTTCATGATATATATTATGAAACAGAAGAGAATGAAATTATTCCTTTAAGCCTATCAATTATTAAATTATCATAAAAATGTATGTGTATAAATAATTCCATAAGCCTTTCTGATTAGATTACCTTGATATGACAGCACATTTTGATTATTCATTGCTGCTTTGCAATAAAGATTTAAATTCTAAGTAGATTTCAGGAAGATTTTTGTTTAAAACTGCAGCACGTGGTAGTGGGTGGACAATACGTAATGAAGCAGAATAGGAAACAGGAGAGGCTTTAATTGACACAATTATTTTCCTGTGTAAAAGATGATGAAATTCCCACCGTGCACAGATTTTTGGGAAAATTTAGTTCAATTTATTAGATAAGTAACATTCAGGGCATTTAATACACACCATTTTGCTAGTGCTTACAATACTCCTCCTAGAAGACCAAGAGAGAGTGCTGTTGTGAACTCTGAGCCCAGGAGATCTGCAGTGTTTGTGCCTTAGTGTAAGTGCTGAGCATCGAGACCATTAACTGATCTTTCAAATGAAGGAGCATAAAGTAGGTTTTCATCCCTCTTTTTGTGAAGATGGCAGCAATTTCAGGCGCTGAGGAGGACTTTCACTTCCACCGTGGTGAGAAAGCGATGGGCTGTGAGGAACCTGAAGCAGAGGAGGCTTTGGTGTTTGGTGTATTGACAGGCTTAGCAAGGGGGTTGTGTCGCTGAAGCCTGAGTGAAGAAGCAGATTTAGGAACTGGGGAGCAGCAGAGAAGGAGCAGGGATGATGGTTGCATGTGGTCCAAAGGAAAAAGGAAGCAGGACTTTTACTGGTCCTTGGTGTTGAGGAGTGATTGCTAGAGAAGGCTCTTGCAACTGAGAGATGTCTGAGAAACATAAATAGGAAGAGTTCAAAGACGGGCAGGAGCACAATTCAGCTTTGCTACAAGCAAGATGTTTCCAAAGCGCGATGGGCACTTTCTTTGCCCCATTTATGACCAGTGGAGAAAGGAGTGGGGTTGCATTGAAATCTGTGTGGTAGGAGCCCCATTCACGAAGAGACTCCATTCAGGGCCTAAAAAAGGCTATGAGTCAACTGCAAAGAAAGGAGGTATTTCACAGAAACTGAAGTGTGACCCTTTGTTTTTCTTGACCCCAAGGTCCTCAATGACACAAAAGGGGACCCCAGGGCTGATTCTGCAGCAACAAATGCCTGTTGTGAGTGAGTGTATTTGAGGAGCAGTGACAAGAAGGAATGACCCGAGGTGCTTGTTTCCAGTCCTTGTTTCCCAAGGGACTGCCGAGGGGAAGTCCTGCCTGCAGCCCAGCAGAGGTGGAGGAGATGAGGGAGCTGGGAAGCTCTTCCCAGTGGAAGCATTTCCTTAGAAAGCCTCTTCTGAAAGACACGATCTGACCATCCATGTTTACTATTGAAACACCTGGACAGTGGGTTTGGTTCTTTTTTATTCTGTTCTGCAAAACCTATAGAAGTAAATACAGCTTTTCCTTAGCCGTACCGTGAAGTGGGATTTTTCTAATTTAGGACTGGCAGGGGATTAGGATATCTTAGTAGCCTTGTCTTTATTTCAATTAGCCCATGCCTACTTTCTTTCACAATAAAATTAGACATAAAAGGGATTTTTTGCTTTGCCCTTTTCATTATCCCGAAGTGCTGCAGGTCCCTGTTAAAGTTAATGATGGAAGTAGGGTACAGAATGATGGATTTAAATGTATCATAAACTATTCCTGGTAAATAGTAGTCCCCAAATATATTCTAGTTGTGACCTGAGAGAGTCTGCTGGAGGCATCCCAAGCTGCCATGCATTGGCTCTGCAGATCGTTTGAGCTGAGGAAATGTATTTGCATATGGATGTCATGCTAAGGAGGCAGGCCAGCCCGGATTTCATTACTGCTAATGATGTGTGTGGGAGATGTGATTTAGTTTATAGCCAGTGCCAGACGTGGCACAATGATGATACATACGATACAAAACTCCTTCTTGCTTCTAAGACCTAAAAATCAGGAGATTTCAAGCAACTCTGGGAGGCCCAGCCTCCCAGAGGTGTCAGCCCAGCTGACGTGGTCTCGTTAGCACCAGGGGAAGAAGAGAGCTGTGAATGAGCTGAGGGAAGGGGGGGAAAAGGAAGCTTCAGGACTTAGTATTGATGCTGTGAAGGAAAGGGTAGGGGAGAAAAGGAAGGGAATGAAAAGGAGAAGAGAAAACAGAGCAGCTGAGGATGGAAAACCAGCCGGCAGAGCTGGCTCTGCAGGACACCACGGCTGCCAAGGCTGGACAGTCAGACTTTGGAGGTGCCAGAATTTTTACTCTGAGTCCCTGTTTTAGTCTGCCCAACTCAAAATGCAGGCAAGTGCCTTGGGTCTGGGGCAAGACATCCAACTTCAGAGACAAGAGAAGTTTCTGAGGGAGAAAAGGGACCCCAGGACAATGCTGGAGATGGAATAACTGGGAGCTGCTGCAGTGTCTGAATCATCGCATGGCATCTTCGTACTCCAGTGGAGTCACCTCTGCTTTTCCTGCTGTAGTAAGCACTACTTCAGGCAAGGGGGAGCAGATGGGGTCCGGGGGCACATTCTGGGCATGTACCTTGGGGAACAAAGGAATTGCTCTGTTCAGGCAGCTTCAGGAAGAGCTATTTGAAATGGGATCAGTATCTTGGGTGGCCTCTCAGCTGTGAGTAATGAATCAGTCAAACAGAAGAAAGCAGCCAAAGAGGAGGAAAGGGTGAATGAGAAGGAAAGGGTGAATGAGGAGTAAGTCAGAGGGATTAATGATGGAGATAAGACAGCCAGGGAGAGGGAGCGCGGTGTAACAGCAGCTGAGAGAGCAGCTCAGAGCACGCACCACACCCAGAGCGCGCCTTGGGCCAGAATGTAAGAGGTTGGGAGGGCCTTGAAGAGGGGCCCAATTTTGGGGTTATGAGGCCAGACACTTCTGGTGTTTTATACTTACTGGTGTCACTGCACAGCATAGCAGGGAGGAAGGACTGAGCTGCTGCCTGCTGTTTGGGCATGGGATATCGCTGTGTATCCATCTGCAGCTCACAATATGAAAACCTGAAGACATCTTTGAAGAGGAATTATTCCTGCCTTATTCATGGCATGGCAGCTGGTTTTAATGGATTTTAACTGTCTGGCCGCAATCACCCATAATGTATGTAACCAAAAGGGTTATGAGCTGCTAAAGCTCACTCCTGGAGCACTCTGGAAATGCTGCCTCTAGAAATACAGGATTTTTTGGGTACCTGAATTTAAACTATGTTGTTCTGTAATTTTCTGGAGAGGGAAATCAGCTGGTGAGTTGGACAAGGAGATGCGAAGACAACTTCAAAAATTAGTGAATGGGGTAAATACAGTTTGGAGAGTTCTCTGACTTCTGCTTCATCTGACTTGAACTCAAAGGGTATGGGACATTTAGCTGGGGTCACTGGAAATTAAACAGTTTATATTGCAGTTGAATTCAGAGAAGTTGTGAGATGTCTTTAAAGAATGAAATCCAGTTTTAGCATTTGTGTGTCCCTGAGAAAATGCTGAGATTTGCTGAAGTGATGGCCTTTATATGCTGTTTTAGGACAACTGTATGCTGTTAAATATGTTTTACTACGCACGAGTCATTTGAATGATCTTCATACTTAGTTGTAGGAGGGCTTGTGGACTTCATTGTCTAGAAAAAGTTAGAAAGATGACTTGGCATAAAAAAGGAAGCAGGAGTCAGCTAGATTTGCAGAGGATCTGAAGAGCAAAGGTGGAACAGAATAATGTGCAATATTTTCTAGATGTAGGAAAAATAAAAGGAGAAAAAGAGACTATGCCAATACATTATTCTTCAATGGGGTTCTGCTGGCAGACTGAATTCTGTTGGGGATAGCTCATTTCTCCTTAGCGACAACAGCAGGTTTCAAATAACGCTTCATATTTCACAGGTTTAGCAGATGAAGGAAAGGAATTACTTGGGAGGCAAATAGAGCAGATTTGCAAATAGAGGAGAATGTTTTATGACCAGACTTGCAAACATTTGGCTCCTGCAGATGCCAGAAGACTCTGCATCTGCTTTAATCAACGTGGGTTGATCCTTTCTGATTATTTCTTTAAGATCCCCGTGGTTCTTAAGGCAGTAGTTTTATATTATCTAGGACAAAGCAATTGTTTAGTTTCACACAGAGGGCAACTTACCTGCAAATTCAAACTGCGCAGCTTTTGATCGGTATGGAAGGCAAGCGAGACCAAATGAACTGAGAACAGACATTTATTAAGAATTCTGTGATTCCCCCTCCAAGGGACCTCAGCTGTATTTCAGTTATGTCTTCACTAGAGATATCATAGGGTCTTCTGTTTATAGAGTCTTCTTTATATTTTGGAAAAAAAAAAAAAAAGGAAGATGATAGTAGGAATTAAAGACTTCTTTTTCAAGTAGGTTTAAAATGTACCTTGGAAATTACTGCATTATGCTCAGCTGAGTGTAAATAAAGGCTGCAGAGTGGCAGACGCTTAAAGTAATTCATAAGAAATATGAAATTGCCCATTAATTGCTGTCTTGGGGGATAAAGGTCTTTTATGTCAGGAATCGCTTCAGCGGATGAGGTAAGAGGAGAAGTAATGCAGTTACCGTACTGGGCAAGATGCAGTTGTTCTTTTTAATCCTTTTACCCCTTTGATGTGTTTTTACATCAGGGAGGTTCCCTTCAGACGTGGAGGTACTTTGCAGCAAGTTGTATGGTGGAAGCAACTTCCAAGGGAAGCAAATGTAACAGCTGTCCTGAGAAAGTGTTCTGGCTCAGAGAAGTCTGGGTTTGGGGTTTTGTTTTGTTTTATTTTTGAACTGTCACTGTTCTTTCACATCTGCATTTAGGATCAGTTGGCCTCAAAATGTTGTATAGCTGGGCTTGTAAAGAGGTGGCTTCTTGTAGACACCAGAAGGCTCTCCATTTGCCTTGATCAAAAGAGACTGATTATTTCTTTGAGATCCCCATGGTTCTTAGGGTGGTAGTTATATACTACCTACAACAAAGTCATTGTCAGTTCTATGCTACCTCCAACAAAGTCAACGTTCAGCTTCTCTTCACAGAGAGGAAAACTCGCCAGTAGATTCAAGCTGTACATCTGTTCAGTTATTAGCAAATGGCTGAGAGAAAACAAAACATCCTGGAAATGCTGAGCAGCGCAGTGGATAGCGTAGAGGCCCTATGGTGTCACCCTGCCTGCTTTAGCTTTCACATAGTTGGGTTGGGTTGGAGTGCAATGGGATTGGGTCTCCCTGTATCTTTGTATGTCCCTGTTGTAATGCATCTTTAAGACAGGATCTTCTTTAAACATAAGAGGCAAGGAGAGAGGGGAGAGGGCGGCAAGCACTGTATACAGCACCTGTAATGTTTAATTATGTGAAACAGGGATTTTCCAATATGCCTTGCAACACAAAGAACATTTAGATAACAGCATCACAGTATATATTTTTTAAATGACAACAAGCCAAGTAGATGTTTTTCTTCTGTGGCTGCATATCTTAAATTAGCCTGAAGGTCAATTCTGAATAGAAATACCCTTGCCATTGAACGTGCTGGGAATGAATTGGTGCAATGGGCTCAATTTTCCCATTGAAAATCTTCATTTATTTTTTAAAATAACAGTTGCTTTTACAATTAAAGAGCTTGGAGAAAGGCAAAATGAGGCCTGCTGTATAAAATCATCATCAATATTCTGCTTTCACTGCAAGGCTATTTTTATAGCCAAGTATTTTATATGTAACAAGATGGATATAGTGAAGCCATAGTACAAAAGATACAGCAAGAGGCTTCAGAATAGCTGAGCTGAGTGCTGGCATGCGAAAGAAAGGCCTTAACATTTGGGAGATGTTTGTATATGAAAGATATACACAATGAAGAATTCTAAGTTAAGAAATGCATTGTTGAGGAAGAAATTAATAGTTTAGGTCTAAAATAGTTGCTTAACCTGCAGCTGTATTATGTGAGGGCTGTGCAGCCTATACTGCACAAACGCAAAAGCACTGTCTTGCAAGAAGTGCGTTTATCAGCCACAGTGTTTTATTGAGTGCTTTAATAATACAAGTGTACATCAACTGATCCACAGTCAAAAGTGGCAGGTCCCTAAGAAATTTACAAGCACTTTTTTTTTAAGTAAATCAAAATACATATTAATTTGTTCAACGCAATAGCCTTTTGTGTGGGAAACAGAAGGCTAGTGATAAACACAGTCTTAGTAATGCACAGTGATTCTTGATTTTAAGCTTTTATACAAAACTTGTTCCCAGTAGCATGCACCCACCATTAAAGACTTCAGTACAAAAAAATAACCCTAAACACTACATTTAAGTAGAAACAAGATATAATTCTGAATTTGCTTGTTTTCCCAAAACCACATGAAAGAAAATATCCCACACATTAATACAAAGCTTTGTGACAAAGCTCTATACTATTACAGATCCAACATTCTTTGCACTGATAACCAAAATCCCCTGTCTACATTTGAGGGAAACAACTTTCAAGTTGTTAGAACAAAAAACCCCAAACAAATAAAAATAAAAATAAAACCAAAAGGAAAGTAAGGACGACCTTTTGTCACAAAATGATTCAAAATTTAATAAAAAATAAGAATGAAGGGAAGGGCTATTGATGCACTTAGTGAATGTGCTTGCACAGGTCCAGCAAATCCTAGAGTAGGTTCCTATGTGGCATATCGCTTGGTCCATTGTCTGGCCATTCTGTCGTGCTCTGCTCTGTTAGTCATATACTGAGTGGCAATGCTTCCAACCAGGGGGTCAGCTGAAAAGGAAACATAAACCGTGAAATACTGGTCAGCCCCGGAAGGACAAAAAGCTATTCTTAGATCCAGATTAATTCAGTTCTCTTAGGTTTAACTGCCTACCTATACTAGTCCCATTTTGAAAGCACACATGCATGCAGGAAGAAAGGAAGAAGATGGGGAGGAGTTGGCTGGCAATTAACTCTACATTTCTGGTAAACATATAACTAAACAATTTTCTGAAATTTTGCCTCACAAACAAATGTCCCAAGAATTTTATTTTGAGCTAATAGTTGCTTTTAGGTGATAAGAATAAACATACTATGTCATTTATTTATGGTATTAGGCTCTCATAAATATCTGTACTATTGCCAAAGAAGAGGATGGGCTCTGATTCTATTATCATGTTAAATGTTTTTTTGCATACTTTTAGTTTTGAAACATAAAGAAAGGTCAGGAATTAGGGCAGTAGGTACTATTTTCAAAGAAGAAAAGGTTAATTCCAAACTTTGGGAATTGGTATTTAATTTATGGGATCTTTCTGAGCATTTATATGGCCAGAATGCTGCATGATCTGGTCTTCTCAAGCTAGTTCTGTATTTCCAAAATTAAGAAGCAACCTGAAAAAGTATTTTTACATTAATCTGGATCTACAAATTACTTCACAAATAATTAAACAAAACCAATCACCCCTCTAAGAAAAAGAAACCAAGGCAAGACTTTCCCAGAAGTGACTGTATGTCATCACCATTTTTCTCTTCTTAGTTTAAAATGGACAAAATGTATAGAGATTTTCCCTTTTTGGGGGGAACTCATACTTTTGATATTTTTCCTGCAACAGTAAATTTCCTGAGACTGTACCACCACACTTCTCAATGCACCACACTTCTCAATGCAAGTTGAGAAGCACTGGTACCATGTTTTTTCCTGACTTAGGTGAACATGACTTCTTATTAAAGCTAGTTAATAATCAGCTTTGTTGTTGAGTGAAGATGGTGACATTGAACAATATGAACCTCGGCTTCCCCAGTGCAGTCATAATCTGAGTGTGCCATTTGCATTATTAACCACTGAAATTCCTGGGACTAGATGTCAGGCCTTCCATAAAGCAGAGTAAATCTGTGCTTTTTTGTTTGTTTGTTGACAGTAAGAGTTTATGACTGGAGAAATATGTCACTTTAGCCAAAAATTAATTGATTGGCTTACTGCCAACATTACTGATTATTACTGAATAATATCCAAGGAAAAAATCTTTTGCTACTTTCAGGAAGAGCCCATGATTTGAATCTTAAGTTTGTACATGCTACATTAATAAGGCAAGTTATCACTGTGACTGTGGGGTACTAAGTCCTTGTAGCCTCAGTCCTGCAAACACTTACTGCATATGCTTACCTTTAATATCTTAATATATCCAGAGGAGGTCACTGAGACCTGGACTTTGCTATTTTTACATGCATGAGTGTCAAAGAAGCATATCTCATCTAAGATCCAGTTTAAAAGTTTCAGACTACTAAGTATACCACCTTTAACTCCTCAGCCAAGGAGAAGAACTATATAGAGGGTTACCAGAAGGATTTTGTTCTGTGCATACAGGAGGCTAACAGTCTATGGATATTTAAGGAGCGCAAAGTTTGAGGTTTGAGAAGCACCACAGGGTAAATAGGGAACTTGGGCAATGGGGAAGGGCAAAATTCTCTTGGCAAAAAATTTAGGGAGTAGCCACAGGGAAACCTTGTCATACTGTAACGTAGCTCAGGGATGAGTCTGATGGCACTGCTATGCATTCCTCTCCTTGGATGCGACACCACTGTGCGAAGGAACACTTTCACAGACCCATGGAGAGATGGAGACTAAGGGTTGAACTTGAAAGGAATCCTTGGAGCAAAATTGAACAAATGTGCCAGTTTTCATGCTGTTGGGAAAGGTGGAGTTTGGCTTCTGAGGCATTTGGCTGTGACGAGTTGCAAGAAGATCATTCTAGTATCATCTGGAACATGGTAAATGCTTAACAAGTTTTAGTGCATATTTAAAGTGTTGCCACTAAGACCTTTATAAAGCCTTACGTGAGCCAGTGAAAGTGACGTGCTCTAGTAAAGGTTTATCCAGTTCAAATCTGAAAGTCTTTTATGTGTGGGATGAATGTTTCTGTGAAAGCGTCTTTCACACTGAGTGCTGTAAATCCATTTCCTTGATGTACTGACAGGGTATTGAGGATCATATCATCATCTCCAGTCCTGGATGTTAGATTACAATGTTTGGTTTCCTAGTGTGGGTTTCCATCTGTATCTCCTTTTGAGACAAAGCAAGTATTTCAACAATACACACCTTTGGAAGGTAGGAAGGTATAGACTCTTCCTCTCACCTCCTCCCAGCATGGGAGGGTGTCTACTTTCTACTACATGGGGTGGGGGAAATAGTGAGAGGCATTATTGAGAAGCAAGTGGGGAAATCTGTTTAAGTCCAGTAATATAGGGAATTGGGCTGTTTATTTATCCATATGTTCAAGCCTTTGTCTTTGCAGTGCTTTGTTTGGCAGTTGGGGAAAGAGGGGAGGCGACAGCCT